>NW_015172604.1:342962-395595 GCF_001447785.1 Gekko japonicus | reverse complement strand
CCCCCCCAAGAGCAGACATGGCCTCTAGGGCCTGAGAACAAGGGGCTAAGGAATCCTTCCCATCCAACCCAGAAACTGTGCTGAAGCTGGGAATGGCTTCTTCACTGCCCCCACTTCCAAGCCCAGCTCCTGTGGCCTGGGCGGGGCGCACACATCAGAAATGCACCACTGCTGTCCCCTTTAACCTGCCTTCAGAAGGGGCTGTGGCCTTTGCCCCAGCTCTTGGGGTGGCCAAATTACCCAGCAGCAGGGTGTTTCTGTCGCCTCAATATTCCCCAGCAGCACTTTCCTGGATGGACATTCTAGGAGCTGAGTTCAGGTGTCAGCTTAGAACTGTAAAGACTGAGGAGGGAGAATTTTATCTTGGAGTGCCTTGCCTGGAATCAAATGCCTCTGGGGAAGTTTCCTTCTCCAAACAGCCTCCATGGCCATTTCAGAAGTTGCCCAAGATGGAATTATTCTGGAGGGCTTTTGACCCTGCCGTTGAGTGGTGAATTATATACGCTTGTTGGTCTTTGTGGGTTTTTAAATCATATTACTATTGTAGCCCACCTTGAATCTGCTTCTGGAGAAAGAGACTAAAATGCTGTAAATTAATTTATTAACGAAGTAACCAGAATGAACCCTCAAATATCTGGAGCAATAGTTGCCAGGACAACCTACATCTCTTCAAAGCCTTCTGATACCGCTGCCCTCGGACATGATGCAGGACTTGTTCTGGAGTTCTGTTGAAGTGCCGGAGGGTGAGCTTGCAGAACAGCTGATGTCTGGAGAAACAAGACATTCATGTTAAAACATCAAGCCTATCAATCCACAGGGCAGTTAACAAAATCCATTAAAAGCCATTCTATCACTAATACACAATCACAAATCTAAAACAGCAAACTAGACCAGCATAAACCACATGCCTCAATCTTAAAATAACAAATAGCACTCAGTACATTCCGAATGCTTTGTGAAAAAGCACCACCTTCACCTGCTCCCTGATAACCAAAGCCAGAAATTGTTGGGCTTCCCTAGGCAAGGAGTTCCACAGTCTGAAAGCCCCTGTAAAGAAGCCCCTGCCTCCATACGACAGCCAGTGGAGGCACACGGCTGCAAGTCAATCCTTTCTGCACATATCCAACCCCCTGGTATCCTTCCTCCTTCCAACTGCTGGCCATCAGCACATTTTTATATTAGGCAGACTGAATGTCCTGCCCGCTCCAGAGCTCAGGAGGTACTTCGCCCAAACGCTACGTTCTAACTGCTACTGCTTCTGTGCATCTGGAGTAATAGAGATCCTAGATGACTTCATCTTATTTTGTGATCAATGGACACCATTAAGAGACCTCTGGAATACATCGATCTTGAGTCAGCATCAGCTACCTGTTGAATCACATGTGATCTCTTTTTTGCTGGCAGACACTAATGGGGAAATACGATTTGTTGCCAAATTCTTAGCGCTTATAGTTTCTTTATGCAATTACAGAGATGGGTTTTAACCTGCCATGGTGTATTAAAATGTGCACTGCTCTGTATTTTATCTTGTATATGTACTGACTTTGCTCAAGACCTTCAGTCAGAAGAGCATAACAATAAAAGGAAGGACATATCCAAACTGCTTAGGGATTTATAGCGTTCTAAACTGGGCCCAGAAAACAGCCCAGAACAAATGGAGTTTGAGTAACCAACTGCTGATCTGCTCCCAAGCCTGATTCAGGGTTTGGTGTTGTCCTTTAAAGTCCTGCAGGCTTGGGGCCGGGGCATCTGAGAGACTGCCTGACAGCCAAACATGTTCCTGCCTGGGGATTAAGATCCCTGACTGCCCCCTGAAGCTCATCTGGTAGGCATGCGAGAAACAGCATTTAAATTTGGTTTTATGTATTTTTGTATAGTATTGTAAGTCCTTTTGAGTTCTGTAAGGAAGAAAGCCAGCTAATGAATGTTTTAAATAAATCTGTTTCAACTCATTCCTTCAAATGTGGGAAGTTAGCTGTAAGTTTCTGTGAATTATTAAGTTAATTTGTACACACCATTCTCTCACACTGTAATTTGGGAAGAAGATATTTTAGGTCAGCCTGAGCCGAAGTGTTACTTTGTGATCTGTTCACTGTGCTTCTGACAACATTTAAATCCTTTGGAAAAGAAGAATAAAATTATTCTGTTGCTCCTTTTAACCTAAGTATTTTGAAATAAAAAGAACATTTTGCCTCACATTAAAGGTAAAGGTTCCCTTGCTCAAAAGCCAGTCAAGTCCGACTCTAGGCTCATCTCCGTTTCAAAGCCAAAGAGCCAGCGCTGTCCGAAGACGTTTCCGTGGTCATGTGGCCGGCATGACTAAACACCAAGGCGCACGGAACGCTGTTACCTTCCCACCGAAGTGGTACCTATTTATCTACTTGCAATTTCTTGCTCTTGAACTGCTAGGTTGGCAGGAGCTGGAACTAGAGACGGGAGCTCACTCCGTCATGCGGCAGCTCTGGTCTCGAACTGCTGAACTACTGACCTTCCACAGCCTGCAGTTCGGTGTTTTAACCACTTGAGCCACCGAAGCTCCAATGCCTCACATTAGGAAACCCATTATTCCAAAGCGCTACCTGAGAGGATCCCCTCGGGGGAGAGAGCAGTCCAACCGCGCAGGGCTGAGCTGCAAGGGCAACACCTACCGGTTCTTGGTGCTCGGCACAATGTGGGGCTCATATTGCTGGTAGTCCCAGGCTCCGGGGACCTTGTTCAGCCGCAGGTATTTTTTGCTGGAAGTGTAGGCTTGGAGGGCAGCCAACTGGCATGGCAGCTCGTGACCAGTCAACGTGCACAGCACCTGGGTGAACGACACAAGGAGAAGGGCTTGAGTCAACAGGCACTGTCTTTGCACAGGGCAGAAGGGAACTCTGCACATGGCCAAAGTCACTCTGTCCTTAAACACATTTGCTTTAAACCCAAAATAGGGGCAAAAGGGACCCTGCAATGCTCACATTTCTACCCTAGGGCCCTTTTTTAAAAAAACGTACAGCTCCCTACGACCACCCCCCCCCCCCGTCCTCCCTTGGGCAAGGATGGGGGGGGGGAACGTGCAGAGTGGTGGAAAGGAGAATCCACCTTTGTAATTTTCTTTGGACTGGGTGTGTGCTGAAATCTCTTCCCTTGAAATCACTGGGGCTCAGAGTTACTTATCTTGGGCTGAACTGCCCTCCACATGGCTTCAAAAGAATAGTGCCCAGTCTCATGCTATACCTGCAAATGAGCATCCTTTCAGAGGTGTTGGAGGAATTAAGAGTTCAGATTTTCCTAGGAATCCCATTCCCACCCGGCTCGATGGGGGGGGGGGGGTTGAACCTGGCAGGAGCCCATAGTTTGAGAGAGACACACACAGAGAGAACCTGTTCCAAAATTAAAACCATTTACTGAAAATAAACCACACAGCACAAATTTTCAAGCAAGTGGCAATTTCAGTATTCAAGAGAGCAGACAAATCAGTACTTATAAACAAATAGTGCACTTATTATTCATTTAGAAATTATTATCTAATTAGGAATGCATTCTGATGTCAGATCCCATTAAGACACTCTCCACAATCATTTTTGGCAGTAAATGCTTTATTAGAGAT
This sequence comes from Gekko japonicus, assembly GCF_001447785.1. Classification (NCBI taxonomy): domain Eukaryota; kingdom Metazoa; phylum Chordata; class Lepidosauria; order Squamata; family Gekkonidae; genus Gekko; species Gekko japonicus. The sequence continues at coordinate 392,006 of NW_015172604.1, read as the reverse complement.
TTGTTTATTCAGGCTCTGGAACTTTTGTCAGGACTGAAGAAAGTGCACAAAAACCAAAGGTTATAGGTGAGATCCAATACACCCCCTAACACCCCACACATACGCCAGCAGTCAGCCCTAGTGTTACCATGGCTCCTTGACAGATATATGGTGTCTTATCTTTCTAGCCAGGCTAAGGAATCTTCAAAGCCATGTGAACCGGCTGAGGGGCAAAGCTTAAAAGATGGTTATGGCTACAAGCAGGCATTCATTCCACACACTCTCCCCCTAACAGCCCCCCCACCCCCAGATGTATGGCAAGCAGTGAAGCAAACCGAAGAGAAGTGAAACTGAAAGTCTGACATCTGGCTGCTCAGGCAAGACCTAAACCAAAGTGTTGGCAGAGGGCCCTTAGGATCTCAAACACTGGTGTTAAATACCTTTAGAATCCAGATTAGCTGTCAATGAAGAAATCGGATGGCCCCTCTCTTTTCTAACCAGAACACTCTGACCAGAGTCGTGGTATTATAAAAACACCCTCCCTATCAAGGCAGGAGCTTGGAGTCACAGGTCCTCATATCTAGATGTTTTGGCTTAGAGGCTGGAACTCAGAAATGTAAACAGTTCTTTTAGAGGAGAATGCATTGTCAGGCTTAGAGAGAGACTTGAGAGATGACAATAGCTAAGCCTTGCAAAGCCTTATGAGAGAGAAACAAAACAGAGAGGCCTAAGATAATTCAGGCTGCTTTACAGAACTGCCCTATCTTGCTTATAATTCTGCCACAAGAGGGTATCTGAAATATCTGAATTTACTGCATAAATTGGGAAAAGCTGTACCAATATGGTGGTAAAACTAGAGGAATAAATTTTATTCCACTGTAACTTGGTTTGCTCAAATACATATTTTATCCCAAAAGATTCTGCCTTCTAGCACTCCAGGATTTTGGGAGCAGTTGCTCTGGAACTTTGAGGAGGGTTGGGAAGAACCAACATCATCACACCGTAAGCCTCAGAATTCCTTGGATGAAGGGCAGAATAAAAAATACATAAGAGAGAAGTGCCAGACCAGATGAACGAAGACAACAGTAACTCTAGCATGAACCTCAAACCAAGCTAAACCACTTTCTATAGGGCCAGCTAGAGTGCACAATCAGCACGACAAGTGTATCAGTTTCATGCCAGGTCATGTAATGGCTTTCCCGACAGAACTGTGGTCTGCTCAGGGTGATCAGAATTTTATTAAGAGATTCCCTCTGTGAACACCCAGACAAATTACAGTCAAGAATTCCTTGGACAGAAGGAATAACTATTAAAGCAGGGCAAGACTGGGAGGGCCTCAGTATCTTCCGCTGCCCGGCACCTGGTCACCGCCGGGACAGCTTACTGCCTAGGGCGCCCCTGAAGGAATAGCCACTTGCCAACTGCCTGCCTTCCCCGGGCCACGCCCCTTCAGATAGTGTGTTTGAGACAGTGGAGGCCTATCTGGTACACAGAATTGCTCCCAGCATCAAAAGTTATCAAGTATTTAATAGAAAGAAAATGCTTACAAGCATAATTGAGCAAGGAATCCAAAAGAAATGGGGTAACACACACATTCTCTGTCCCTGTCTGATGTTAAAACAGGACTGGCCCATTTAACTTAAGAAGTTACAAATCCCTACAGGATGACCATTACCTTGAAGTTTCCCTCAGATCTCCAGGTGAGCACATGGTCAAAACTGCTGCCTTTTCCAGAGGAGAGGTCTGTGCGCACTCCTGGCTGCAGCACCCAAGAAAAAGAGGGGGGGCCCTTCCCCTTGCAAGGAGATTTTATCATTTCTGTCTTTCCTTCCACCTGACCCTGGTCAGCCCAGTTCAAGGCAGCTTTTCCTGTTGTCTCCAGGACGTTCCTTCCTCAAGCCTCTCTAGATTAGAGTTTATCACCCCCAACTCTCTGTTCTCTGCTTGAAGGGGGGGGGGAGAGAGAGAAGGGGGAAGCCTGACCTTCCCTTTTGTCTATACCCACGAAGGTGGGCTGAGGTACAACAAGCCGACTGACTCCCACCTCCGTCTAGAGGAAAAAAACTGCTAAAACACAGCATGGAGTATTTGCTGCATGCCAGCCTCGCAGGAGAAAAAACGCATCTCTTCACAAGCATCAACAGCCAGTGTGGGGCAGCGCCTAGAGTGGGATTGACAGATCCAGGCTCAAATCCCCACTCCGCGTGGAAGCTTGCTGGGTGACCTTGGGCCACTCACACACTCTCAGCCTCGCCTACCTCACGGGGTTGCTGTGAGGGTAAAATTCCACCGTGCAATATGGAGAGAGGGTTTTAGTCACGCAGGATCCTTGGGCGTGGCCCATGTATAAATTGTTTTAAACTGTTTTATTGTATTTTATTGCACTATGTGCCATATGGTTGTAAGCCGCCCTGAGCCCGCACGCGGGGAGGGCGGGGTATAAATAAAATTAAATAAATAATAAATAAATGAAAATGGAGGGAAAATAAATCTTTGGGCCGATATTGGGGAGAAAAGGGGGGGGGGTATATCTAAAATAAATAAAAGTACACAGACAAGACCTCGCTTCCTCCCTAAATGCACTCAATCGAAGTCATCCACGAGGCAGGAGGATCGGCAGTGAAAGAGGAGCGACCTTCCCTCTGCTACCCAACGACAGCGGCCTCCCCGCGACCCTCCGCCCGCGGCCCAGCCAGCCGCCTCACCCGGTTCCCCGGCGGGAGGACGCGCAGGGACGGATGCTGCGCCAGGAACCCCTCCAGCGCCTCCGCGGACGGCCCGCTCATGGCCCGGCTCCGCGCGCTTCTGGGCCCGCTCCGGCAGGGGGCGTGGCTACGGGCGCGCGCGCATGGAGCGAGGAGCCAATCCGGGCGCCTCGGCCGGCCCCCGCGCGCCGCAACCTCACTTCCGGTGTCCGGCCCCCTCGGGTCTCTCTGGGCTGCCCCGCCCCCTTCGCGGCCCGTCGGGAACAGGAAACGCGCCCCCCTCACGCATTCCTCACTTCCGCTCCCTGGAACCAAAGATAAACCAGACAGTAACGTAAAGTATGAAGGAGCTGCGGTGGCTCAAGCGGTGAAGACGCTGAGCTGCAGGCTGTGGAAGGTCGGTAGTTCAGCAGTTCAAGACCTGAGTGTGCCGCATGACCCCCACGAGTCCAGCCCTTCCCAGAAAGTGCCTCCGGGTCACATCCGGCCGCCGGCGGAAGCAATGAGAATGGCGGGCTGTCTGCGGTTGCTAGGCGATGGTCGTCTGTGGGGCCGCGTTTGGGGCAGAGGGCAGGTAGGAGGCCGGAGGGGCGGTCCCGGGAGGCGGGGGCGGCGCTGGACTGCCTCGAGGGGGGGGGTCCCCTTCCCAGGCCTCGGCCCCTGCAGAGCCCACCCTCCGAGGCAGCCGTTTTCTCCAGTGGGGCCGATCTCTCGCCTCTCCCACGGGGAGATTTCCAGGGCCCACCTGGAGCGCTTGGCAACCGCGCTAGCCGAGGAGCTCCTGGAGGAGAAAAGTAAAGTATGCGTGCGTGTGGCCTTTTCACGCCACTCTCGGTGATGTGGGGGTCCTCTATCCCTCCTCTGCCCCCCCCCCAAGAATGTCGATGAAAAGGTGAACAGTCCAAATCCGAAGTGGCGCCTTTAAGACCAACCAAGTTTTGGGCTCGGGGGAGGCATCCCGTCCCCTGCCGAGCTCCACGGCCCCTTTCCCCAGCCTCCTCCCTGCCCAGGAACGGTCTGAGCCGGAGGTAGCCGCCCTGGCGGGGACCCCGAGAGTGTCCGCGTTTGTGTGCAAAGTACCATCGAGATCTTGAGGGTAGAGCGGCACCCCAACATGAGTGCGCCGTCGGCGGTGGCGACTCCCGCCTTTTCCTTTCCCCACGAGTCCAGCCCTTCCCAGAAAGTGCCTCCGGGTCACATCCGGCCGCCGGCGGAAGCAATGAGAATGGCGGGCTGTCTGCGGTTGCTAGGCGATGGTCGTCTGTGGGGCCGCGTTTGGGGCAGAGGGCAGGTAGGAGGCCGGAGGGGCGGCCCCGGATACGGCTTCTCCCCGCTCGCAGGGCGCCTGTGCTTGGGAGGCGGGGGCGGCGCTGGACTCCCCTTCCCAGGCCTCTTTTTTCAGTGGGGCCGATCTCTCGCCTCTCCCACGGGGAGATTTCCAGGGCCCACCTGGAGCGCTTGGCAACCGCGCTAGCCGAGGAGCTCCTGGAGGAGAAAAGAGGGCTCGGGGCCCTGCCCAGGAACGGTCTGAGGCGGAGGTAGCCGCCCTGGCGGGGACCCCGTCCTGTTTCTGGGGATAGACTGCTCTGGATCGTGGAGCCATTATGGCTGTTTTACTGCTTATGGGCTTTTCTTGCTCCATGAGTGTCTCCATTTACCTTTTAAAGGTAAAGGTTCCCTTGCTCGAAAGCCAGTCGAGTCCGACTCTAGGGTTGCGGTGCTCATCTCCGTTTCCAAGCCGAAGAGCCAGCGCTGTCCGAAGACGTTTCCGTGGTCGTGTGGCCGGCATGACTAAACACCGAGGCGCACGGAACGCTGTGACCTTCCCACCGAAGTGGTACCTATTTATCTACTTGCAACTTCTTCCTTTCGAACTGCTAGGTTGGCAGGAGCTGGAACTAGAGACGGGAGCTCACTCCGTCATGCGGCACCCTATTAACGTCAAAGTGTTGGCTACGCCTACACTTCAGGGCAGAACCTGCTAGCTGTATCCATATGATGCTTTTTGATTCTTTTGTTTCCAACTGGTATTGTTGGATCCAGAAGAAAATACATTCTATAGGTGCCATCTAAGCGGCTGGCCGTGGCTGCCTCTGGGGGCAGTCAAGTCTATAAAGCTGTATTGTGTGAAAAAAGGCACTTCCTTTTGTCTGTCCTGAATCTGTGGCCTCCCGGCTTTATTAGATGCCCTCCAGTTCCAGTATTTGGGGAGATGCAGAGAAGTTCTCTCTCTGTCCATTGTCTCTAAGCTATATTTAATTTTATGCGCTTCTTTCTATGGTTGCCTTTTGCCTGAACTGAAGCGCCTCAGACTCCTTAATGCATAAGTTTTCAAAGCTCTTGAGAGCCTGAAGGGGTCTAGCTGCAGAACAACCCCATGAGGTAGTTTGCTGATATTGCCTTTTTACGATCTTAGCAAGGTGCAGTTCATCTGTGGTGGTTAGTTTCTTTTATAAGAAGGGCAATCAATTTGTCCCAGCTGCCATTTGTGTCTTGAATGCCAAAACAATTTCTCAGCTTTTATACGGGATCCCCATTTGGGTTAGCGCCTTTAATACCCAGCTTGAGCAAATCCAGGCAACGTTCTTATGCCGCATTTTGGGGGTTCCCCAACTGTGCTAGCTATGCTACAATGTGCTTAGAGACTGGAATGCATCTGATTGGGACTAGGGCATGGCTATTAACGTCAAAGTGTTGGCTACGCCTACACTTCAGGGCAGAACCTGCTAGCTGTATCCATATGATGCTTTTTGATTCTTTTGTTTCCAACTGGTATTGTTGGATCCAGAAGAAAATACATTCTATAGGTGTCTCTTTGGACAACCTCTGCATGTTAAGTGAAACGCAGACATTTAGAATTTTGAAACAGTGGATTCTAGATATTGAGAAAAAGACTATCTGTTCTCTTGAACACAGAACTTGCTCTCCTTAAGCATTCGGTATCTTTCCAGAATATGGACTGCCTGCTGCTTACCTTTCCCAGATTACCTCTCCCCAGTTACGCTGCTCTTTTATGTTAGCAATACTCAATGTTTTACCCTCAGTGGTATTGTCTGGGAGGTTTGCAAACACGCCCTATCAAGAAAGACTTTGTTCATGTAAAGGAAGGCACCTTGAAACAGTAACCCATGTTTTACTTCATTGTGATTTTTATAGGGAAGTGTGGGACTTTATAATTAGACCTATTGTGTCTAACTTTCACAGTCTATCTGAGCCGAGGCGAAGTTAGTATCTCTCTTACTATCTGACCGATGTTCCCACATTACAAGTTCAGTTGCAAGGTACCTCTTGGCTGCCATAACAATCAGGGAACAAAAGTCTAGCTTTTCTATGTGATGCTTGATGGTTTTTATCATTGAAATTCTCTGTAAATTGGCCGTGTTCTACCTTTTTTTCTTTTTATGCCAGTAAAAGTATTTGGATTGGATTGGCCTTTTTACAAAAAAGGACTGGGGCTGAGAGAGGGAGTTTGCTCACTTTTTTGGTAACTCTGCTGTTGTGCCCTTAAGAGACATTACATTTCTTACCTCTCCCCATCTTTATGTCAAGGGAAGTTTGACTTGTGTAATTTATGCCTGTCAATCAGCTGGGGAGAGAGAGAACAGATTGGATTTATACCCCACCCTTCACTCAGAGTCTCAGAGCGGTTTACAAACTCCTTTCCCTTCCCTCTAAGCTGAGTTAGCGTGAGCTAGCTCACAGTTTTTTAGCCTCCAGCTCACACATTTTTGTCTCAGCTCAGGAAGGACGGCTCCAAGGTGAACTAGTTTATGCAGCAGCCAAATCGCTCGCTCACCACTTTAATGCTGGTAGCTCACAAGGTAGAATTTTTGCTCACCAGACTCCGCAGCTTGGAGGGAGCCTTGGACAGGACTATGGCTTGCCCAAGGTAATCCAGCAGCTGTGAGTGGAGGAGTGGGGAATCAAACCTGGTTCTCCCAGATTAGAGTCTGTGCACTTTAACCACTTAACCAATCTGGCTCTAGAGTCCATGCACTTAACCACTACACCAAACTGTAGGACTAGGGCCGACACAGTCCCTTTCCAGTAGAGAGCAGCTGGAGGCAGTGGGCCAGGTTTTGCAGGGTCAGCAGTTGGGTGGGAGGGAGTGGGCTTTGGTCTTCCATCTGGGCCTACCTTTTCTGTGGCTTTTAGAAAACTAGTAGCTGATTTGGGCTTGCTGCTGGCCTCCCCCCCCCCCCCCCCCCCCCCCGCGCCGTTTTTTTTTGTGAAACTGGAAGTTTGCTTTATCCTATGATTGCCCAGGCTAGCCTGATCTTGTCAGATCTTGGAAGTTAAACAGGGTTGACCCTAGTTCGTATTTGGATGGGAGACCACCTCTGAACGTCTCTTGCCTTGAAAACCCTATAGACTTGCCGTAAATTGGCTGCAACTTGACATCACGTTCCACCCCCCCACCCTGTGAGTAAATTTTAGGCATTTCATCATGTCTTTCCTCCTGGTAGCTCAGGGCAGTGTACGTGACGCTATCGTTCCCCCTCCCCATTTAATCCTCAGAAGAACCCTGTGAGGTAGAGAAAGACACTGGCCTACAGTTGTCTAGTGACCGTCATGGCAGAGTGAAGATTGTAGCCCGGATGTTCCTGATCCTAATCTGATGAATTCTCAATGATGTTTTCCTGGCTGATGATGTCATAGGTTGTTGGCTCTTTATTTACAACAATAACACAATTAAGTTGAAGAGAGGCTATATACACCAACACCTTTTTGAAGAACCCAGGTACATGAGGAATTATGCTGATCGTGGCAGTATGAATTTAACCAACTTTGGGGGGGGGACACACTTTCTATGTCACATGAATGCTCGTGGTACTGGTTTTTCTCCCTCAGTCACCCCCTCATTTAGATATACCAGCATGACTGCTGCCCTAGTAGATCATCTCTCGTTGTTTTACCTTTAATAGATCTGAAAGATCCACAATAGATGTTGCTTTTATGGAGCTTGAGATTTAAATGTTGTTATCTATAAAATAATAGTTATCTATAAAAAGAAACTGAACTAAATAATTCAGTGATTTTCTTCTATTTTTAACATAGGCAACTTTGGCCCCTGCCACACGGCAGAGGAAAAGCAGCCAAAAAGCGTGGCTTTTAAAAGCCGCGCCAAAGTTGAAACGGCGCAGATCCCCTGGCCGCGCCGCCTTTCTCCCCGGCATGATCAGACGCCGGGGAGAAAACACAGATCGGACGGCGAGCCAGCCGAACTGCGCATGTCAGAGCATGCGCAGTTCGCCTAGGAGCCGGGGACGCGCCGGCGCAAGGATGCGCCGGCGATCAGACTCCCAGTTTGCAGCACACCATTGAGATGAACCACCTTGGTAGGTGGTTCCAATTTGGAGCGGTTTATCGCGTGGATGGGCCAGTTCGGGGACGGAAGCACTACGCTTCCCAGATGTTGTGGTGTGATCGCGGCCATTTGCTCCGCCCCCGAACCGTCCCGCTACTGGCCCAAATCCCCTCATGTGAACGGGACCATTGTAGAAATGTTGCCTGTGTTAAAAATAGAAGGAAATCACTGAACCTAACCCTGTTTGGGCCTTTTGAAAGTAGCTACATGTCCACCCTATTTAGGCCTGGGCCAGGGTGCTGTCACATGGCTCACTGTCCTTGATGTGACATGGGGACTTGCTTACTTGCAGTGTGTGGCACAGCTTCCAAGACAGGACCTCCTGCTTCCCACCCTCTTTGTCACCATAGTCTAGTATTGTGGTTCTGCATGTCAGCCAAGCATCTGTCTTATTTGATGCCATGTTGGAAAATGCAACTGAGAGATCCAGGTGAATTTTGTGACAGTGGCATTTGGATTCCAGTATAGAACAACAACGTTCCGTGCGCCTTGGTGTTTAGTCATGCCGGCCACATGACCACGGAAACGTCTTCGGACAGCGCTGGCTCTTCGGCTTTGAAATGGAGATGAGCACCGCAACCCTAGAGTCGGATTCGACTGGCTTTCGAGCAAGGGAACCTTTACCTTTACCTTTACTATAGCTTTTGCACCGGGAAGCTGTTTCTCATGTTTCCTAAAAGGAGATCTGAATTAACTTATGTTTAAAATGAAGGGTGGTAATACAGGAGGTTTCTCTATTTTGCTTTTAGCTACCAAACTGCTTGGACAGAAGGACATTCTTTGGATGCCCCCACTCTAAAGCTATCTCCAACTTGATATGGCTGCGAAAAGGTGAGCAGTGGGAGGCTTTTGAGAAGGCTATGATGATATTTTGTGTGCTGGATCCTGTTTGGAACCTATCCTAGCAGAGGAAGAGGGCAGCGTGGAACCTGGCATACAGAGACTGGAGTGGAAAAAGTAGACCTATTTCTGGTTTAGCTGATGGTGGTTCTAACTGTCTGTTCTTCTTATACCCAGACATTGAGATACCACCTGTCCCATAAAAGGAGCCTGAGGGGTGCTACAAGGCTTCCAGCCCAGCAGGTCACTGGCTACAGTCCTTCACTGCCCAGGCTTTTCCCTACTGGCTAGTTTCTCTGCTCCCTGGGGACTGTGTGAAGGTGGAGAAGGAGTTGGTACTCCTGCCCTTTTCTGTAGGGCAGGGTGAGTGTTAATGACATAGGGGCTCCTTGGCTTTGGGCTGCCTCCACCACTGTGGGGAGGGGCTTTGGCTCAGTACTTCGCCTCTCCTTTGTGTGCAGAAGTCCCCAGTCTCAATGCCTAAAGTATCTGGCCTTCAATGATGTGACAGACCTCTGCCTGAGACCCTGGAGAGCCTCTGCCAGTCTGCATAGACAATACTGATCTTGATGGACCAGGGGTCTGATACAGTATAAGGCAGCTTTGTGTGTGTGTGTGTGTGTGTGTGTGTGTGTTCATTAAAAAAAGATGCTCCTATTCTGGGGTGCACAGTTGTGTACATTATTGTTGAATAGTCATTGAGTATCCATGGTGGTTAGACAGTGTTATCAATGCAAACATGAAGTTGAGCAAACTCCGGAGCACAATGGAAGACAGGAGGGCCTGGCGTGATGTGGTCCATGGGGTTGTGAAGAGTTGGACTCGACTGTATGATTGAACAAAAAATCCATGGTGTGCTGCATCCAGTGCCAGGTATCTTTTGGTTTTTCTGCAGTTGGCACTTTATATCTTGCTTTGTTCCCCCAGAGACTTCCTGGAGGCCTCGCACATCTGGAGTTTCCACTGCGGCAGCTGCCAAGTCTGGAGAGGATGCAGTGCTCAAATGGGGCCTCCTCACTATCCCTGTGGTTACATTGTGCCTCGGCATGTGGCAGGTGAATCTGAGGCTCGGTTGTCGGGGGGTGCTTAGTGGACAGCAGGTGCAGTTAAGAGGAGGATCCTGGTTTCCAAGCTCATCGTGCGGCCTAAAGTGAGCCCCTCCTGGAGTCTGGGGGTGATGGTGACACCAGCCCACCTGAATCAGTTTTGTTAGAATTACCGAGTTAATCTGCCTGAAGCTCTTTGAACACTCATAATTGGCGTTCAGTTGATGCTTTTTTGTTGCTACTGTTTCTACGGAAGCCTTGCCAGGGCAATCCTTTATAATCAGCTGCAAAGCCAGCATCTTCCTCCATCTGCTTTCCCAAGCTGTTGCCGTGCGTTGGCAGGCAGAGATCATGTTTGTTCAGATAAACAACTTGGGGCGGCTGTGGCACAGGAGGGGGGCGCTGAACGCCTGCTGCCCCTCTTCCACCGTGATTCTGCTCTGTGCGCTTTGGGATTTCTTCCTCCTGCTGCAGGTTCCTCACCTACTATTTAGGGTTTCCTGTCCCTTCTTGCCAAGCTACTTGGTGAATCGTAGATGTGAGCTAGATTTGAGTCCAGTAGCACTTTAGAGACAATATTTTTGGGGTACGAGTTTTCGAGAGTCAACTGTCCCTTCACCAGGTACCTGGATGCTAGTCTTGCTAAGTTCTGAGAGGGGAACAGTAATTTCATTTTGCTGTCAATGTGAGCCTGTATGGTTTACCAGGCGTGATGTTGGATCTGGTCCAGAAATACACGGGTCCAGCTGGCTGGGATACTCTTCTCGTGCCACATTGTTCCATAAGGCCTCTTAGGTTCTTGTGTGCTTATCAGGTTCAGCGGCGGAAATGGAAACTGAAGCTGATTGCCGACTTGGAGGCCCGAGTTGCAGCAGAGCCAGTCCCGCTGCCATTTGAGTAAGTCTGCGAGCTGGCTCATCATCCACTGAAAATGGGGGTTTGTGATCTGCAAGTAGTTGCGATTTCTTTCCTTGGCTGTGCTCCTGAATTGGAATGGGTGAAGTTTTTCTGTCAATACAAAGGAAGTGTGGGGAGAGGCTTCACCCAGCCTCTTGGGCTTCTGTCAGTGGCACAGGAGTGGGGCCAGCAGAGAGGCCGCAGGTCTTCCTTTCGCTCATTCACCCTTTATGGACCTCCCCTTCCTCTATTGGATCCCTGCCGGGCTTTAGACTGAAAGTGCTGTGGGATTAGGGCCTCTTATGCGGCTGTGTCCATTAATGGCATTGTGCAGATAAGGACAGTAATGAACCTGCTGTTGAGATAGAGACTGTTAATAGTTTTAATCAAGTGGGGGACCTGTTGAGGAGAATTTCATTTCCCCACTCCCTCCCTCCCTCCCCTCTTCTTGCTTCCCCTCTTTTGCTTCTTCCCAGTCTGCGGCCTTTCCTATTATTCCAGTGTGGTGAGCCACGCATGGTACAGTAGTGAAGAGCGGCGGACTCTAATCTAGAGAATCAGGTTTGGTTTTCCACTCCTTGGGCCAGTCACAGTTCTCTCAGAGCTGTTCTCTCGAGAGCTCTCTCAGCCCCACCTCCCTCACAAGGTAACTGTTGTGGGGAGAGGAAGGGAAGGCGATTGTAGGTCGCTTTGAGACTCCCGGAGGCAGAGAAAAGCAGGGTATGAAAGCCAACTCTTCATCTTCCACCCCCCCTCTGTTTCTTCCCCAGGCAGTCTTTGGCCCTGGCCCTGCCACAAGTGTTCCCTTTGTACCTTTTCTGCTTCTCCTCTCTGTCCAGTTTGGTGTAGTGGTTAAGTGCGCGGACTCTAATCTGGGAGAACCGGGTTTGATTCCCCCACTCCTCCACTTGCACCTGCTGATGTGACCTTGGGTCAGTCACAAGCTCTGGCACAGCTGTCCTTGAAAAAGAGCAGTTTGTGTCCGAGTTCTCTCAGCCCCACCCACCTCACAGGGTGTCTGTTGTGGGGAGGGGAAGGGAAAGGGGTTTGTAAGCCGCTCTGAGACTCCAAGTGAAGGGCGGGGTATAAACCCAATCTCTTCTTCTCTTCTTCTTCTTCCTTTTACCTTTCCTTGTCTCCCCTTTGCATCATTGGTGCAAATATATCAGAGCCTGGTTTGATCCCAGATCAGTTCTACCAGGGGTGGTGCTTTCCTCCCTGTAAGAAGGGTCCTTGGTGGCAGCAGGGAGTGCTGTCAAGTTGCAGCTGGTTCATGGTGACCCCTCTTGGGGTCTCCAAGGCAAGAGATGCTCAGAGGTGGTTTTCCATGGCCTGCCTCTGTGTAGCAACCCTGGGCTTCCTTGATGGTATGACCAGAGCCGACCCTGCTTCGCTTCTGAGATCTGAGAAGATCAGATCATCCTGGGCCATCAAGGTCAGGTGAAGAAGGGTCCTTGCAGCTGAGGAGGGAAGAGCCTCTTGCCTTAGGAAAAAGGTTTTTTACGTTAGAAGAAAGCTCTGTGGTAGGTGAGCGGCATGGATCTGCAGATCCCAACCACCTTGTCTTGTCATTTGCACTTTCCTTCAGTCTCATGAGAGGCAGCTAGCTGGTTTTGTTGGGTATAAGTTGTGAAGAAATGCATTTTCTCCTGGAGGGAGGCCAGCAAGCAGGAAGCGTCCACTTGGCATTTAAAAAAATAATCTTTTTTTCTCTGCAGGCTGGGAGGGAGGGTGTCCATCAGTGGCTTTCCAGGCGCACCTCTTAAGAAATGCTAATGGGACTGGCTAGAGACGATGGGATGATCAAACTTCCCCCTTCTCCCTCCCCCCTCCCACAGGCAGGAAACAGAGAGTGATTAACACATGGAATTCACTGCCACAGGAAGTGGTGGCGGCTACAAGCATGGACGGCTTCAAAAGGGAATTAGATAAGCATATGGAGCAGAGGTCCATCAGTGGCTGTTAGCCACAAGGTATAGATAGGGACTCTGGGGCAAGGGATGCTCTGTCTTCTTGGTGCTTGGGGGGTCAACAGTGGGAGGACGTCTAATGTCCTGGCCCCACTGGTGGACCTCCTGATGGCACTGGTATTCTGGCCACTGTGTGATATAGAGTGTTGGGCTGGATGGGCCTTTGGCCTGATCCAACATTGGCGTCTCTTATGTTCTTATGTAGAGTTTGGAGGGCTTTAGGCTAGACCAGCCCCAGATATAGTCTCCAGGAATGGACTGGAGAAATGCTTCATTGACCTGGCGTGACCTGATCAAGGGTATGGAGACAGAAAATGAATAAAACTTAATAAAACTTCCTTGCAAGAGGAAGTGGGTCTCTTTTTGTTGGGATGCTGAGCGAAACAGACCTCTTGCCTGAGGTTGGGGGCGGGCAGCCATTTTGGACCATGCAGCTGGCCGAAGGAGCTGGGAGCGAGGCTTGAGGCCGCTGAGCTTGAACAGGGAGCTGAGGGTCCTGATCCCTTCAGTGGGAATCCCCTGTGTTGATCAGGTGGTGGTACTGGAGAGTAAAGGAGAAGTCCCTTCAGGGTGTTGGGAACCCCAAGGGTGGAACGGGGCCCACAGGCCAGAGCAGGCACGTTCTGCCACACAAGTCGTTATCACATCCATTGTGTGTGAAGTATTTGCCTTAGCAAAGAAACTGAGACGGTATCACGCCTCTCCGCTTTTGCTGTTGGCTGCAACTTAGCCAGCGCTACCATTTCCCGTTCTTCTGCAGCCTCCTGGAGTTGAAGGAGTTGGAGTACAAGCCAGTCAGAGTCCGCGGATATTTTGACCATACAAAGGAGTTGTACATACTTCCACGTTCCCTGGTAGATGCAAAGAAAGAGGCCAGGGCCGCCGGCCAGCTGATGTCGAATCCAGAGAGTGGTGCGAACGTGATCACACCCTTTTACTGCACGGATCTTGGGTAAGTTGGTTAGGAGCTAGAAGGCTTAGAAAGGAATGCTACTGTCTCATAGATGAGCCAAGTGCTATACAAACTAGAAGACTAAAAACTTGTTCTGCTTATGAAAGTAATGTTTGACTCTGGAGTATCTCTTTCTGAGGCTGTGTTGTGTGACTCACAGTGTAGTCAAGACCCCTGAGTAGCCAGTAGCAGCCAGCCGGCCTAGCATCCATTGTACAGTTTCTGCCTTTGGTTTTGCTTCTGACTGCAGTGCAAGAGTGCTTGAGGGCTTCTCTGTGTGATCCCCTCTGGCTGTAGGAGCTGGCAGTGCTCTGTCTTCTGGGTTGAAGTTGCTGCCTCTTGTGCCTGTGACTAATAAGACTCCTGGGCTTCAGGAATTTGCACTTCCCCCATGGAGGCACCCAACCATTCTCTGCCTCTTAACTGGGGCAGATTCCATGAGCAAAGGTGGAAGGCAGCGCAGTTGCGCATCATGTTTGTGGCCAGCTGGGATGCTGGTAAATACTCAGAAGTGCCTTTTCAGCTGCTCGGAGGATTTCACTCAGATTTTGGCAGCAGTCACAGAATTCAGAGGACAGCACATCAAAAACGTAGCGCAACCTATGAACGTTTTGGAGGGGGTGCCTCGCTGGATGCCCTTATGGAAGGTTGAAGCTGTACGTGTGCTGCAGTGGCAAAGATGCACAGCAAAGCCAGGGCAAGGGCAGGGAAGTAGTTTTGTGTTTACTTTTTTGAGACCTGATAAGTGGTTAAGACACTGAACTGCAGGCTGTGGAAGGTCAGTAGTTCAGCAGTTCGAGACCCGAGTGTGCCGCATGATGGAGTGAGCTCCCGTCTCTAGTTCCAGCTCCTGCCAACCTAGCAGTTCGAAAGCAAGAAATTGCAAGTAGATAAATAGGGACCGCTTTGGTGGGAAGGGAACAGCGTTCCGTGTGCCTTGCTGTTTAGTCATGCCGGCCACATGACCACAGAAACGTCTTCAGACAGCGCTGGCTCTTTGGCTTGGAAACGGAGATGAGCACCGCAACCCTAGAGTCGGATTCGACTGGCTTTCGAGCAAGGGAACCTTTACCTTTGCCTTTATGGCATTTTCAGAACAAGTTTTTTTTTGGGGGGGGGGGAGTTTTATGAAATATTTTTTTCCAGTTTAGAGTGTTCAATAAAATGATGTTAACATGAGGGGGGAGAGGAGTAGTCAGAAAAGGAACAGTGAGAAGAGGTCAGCCAGAAAAAGTATTGCCAGAATGGGTCTCCTTGAGTCTCCACAAAGCCCCTGCCGCCTTTCTCCCGTACTCCTGTGAGCAGGCCGCCATGTTCCAAGGATGAAAAGAGCTTCCAAGCATTCCAGTGACAGCTTCTGACTGTTCTCATGACAGGCACATAGGACTCAGACTGACAACTTTTATTGGCATGTAAGAGATAAGAAGGAGCTGCGGTGGCTCAAGTGGTTAAGACGCTAAACTGCAGGCTGTGGAAGGTCGGTAGTTCAGCAGTTTGAGAACTGAGTGTGCCGCATGACGGAGTGAGCTCCCGTCTCTAGTTCCAGCTCCTGCCAACCTAGCAGTTCGAAAGCAAGAAATTGCAAGTAGATAAATAGGTACCGCTTCGGTGGGAAGGTAACAGCGTTCCGTGCGCCTTGGTGTTTAGTCATGCCGGCCACATGACCACGGAGACGTCTTCGGACAGCGCTGGCTCTTCGGCTTTGAAACAGAGATGAGCACCGCAACCCTAGAGTCGGATTCGACTGGCTTTCGAGCAAGGGAACCTTTACCTTTACCTTTAAGAGATAAGATAACATTAAAATTTAGGAATACATCAAAGGTCAAACAGCCAACAAAAAAAGAACTGATCAATTAATAGTTTCCCTGGTTCGAATTACAGATTGAAGAAAACAAGCAACATTAAAAGTTATAGAAGCGTTTTGCCCAGAGAGTAGCAACTGGACCTTGATATTCTCAGGAAGGGCCACGCCATGTAAAAAGAAGGGTGTCCAGAAATTTTCCTCAAATCTTAGTATAAAATGGACAATTTAAAAGGACATGAGAAACGGATTCGATAGCACCCTGACTGACTGCAGGGGCATTGCCTAAGTTCATAGGGGATTTTTTGGCATCTTCCAGAGAAGATGGCCGGTGTTCCCTCTAAGCTGAGTTAGTGTGAGCTAGCTCACAAATTTTCAGCCTCCGGCTCACACATTTTTTGTCTTAGCTCAGGAAGGATGGCTCCAGAGCAAGCTAATTTCTGCAGTAGCCATATTGCTTGCTCACAATTTTAATGCCAGTAGCTCACAAAGTAGAATTTTTGCTCACAAGACCCCACAGCTTAGAGGGAACATTGCCGATGGCGATACGTTAAATCTGGCTAACACAGGACTCCTCATCTCAGTCTACTGATTTTTTCCTTCCCCTTCTTCCAAGCAGGCCATTTCTGTAGTGTCCATTATTTCACTTCCGGTCTTGGAGTTGTTATCAACACATCGCTAGTTAGCAGTTTTCTCTCTAAGCTGAGTTAGTGTGAGCTAGTTCACAGTTTTTTAGCCTCCGGCTCACACATTTTTGTCTTCGCTCAGGAAGGATGGGGCTCCAGAGCAAACTAATTTATGCAGTAGCCAAAGTGCTCGCTCACAACTTTAATGCCGGTAGCTCCCAAAGTAGAATTTTTGCTCACAAGACTTCGCAGCTTATGGGGAGCATTGCTGGTTAGCCTCTTTCCCCCACTTTTGTAATATATCCTAAACAACAAAGAATTGTGTGGCATCCTCAAGTCCAGCAAATACATTGCACTATAAGTTTGGGTGGAATACAGTCCATCTCCAATAAACAGAGAGAGATCCCTGAGAAAGTGGGTGGGGGAAATCATTCTGGCATCATTTTGGCAGAACGGTAAGCGTGCAGGTGGAGCAGCAGGTTGCTGGATATGAAGACATCCGATATCCAGGCAAGGGGACGTTGGTGGTTTCTGTTCTTATCTTTTAAAAATCTTCCTCTGTTTGGAAAAAGATCCACTTCAGGCGTTGGGAGTCTTAATGTCCTAACTGAAGTATTTCTTCCTGTCTCTCCCTCTTGCTCTTCACAGAATCACAATTCTCGTCAACAGGGGCTTCGTTCCAAGAAAGAAGGTGAAGCCAGAGACCAGGCTGCAAGGACAGGTGAAGGCAGATACAACTACACTATGACGGCACCTGGTGCTGTCGCTGCAGTGCAGTCATAAACAGAATCAGGGCCTTCCTAAGCCCGTTGACTTTATTGGACTTGGAAGGGCACAACTCTGTTTAGGTCTGTAGGGTTAGACAGCCGTGTCATGATTTTGCTAACAGGGTAGTTGTGGTCCCAGTTGCCAGTTGGTAAAAAATAAACCCACCCACCCCCCAACCTGCCAGATAAACTGAGGCAATTTTCCACTGGACAGGAGCAATGTGATTGGATGGGTAGGGCCTAGAGTCACTGGATTTATAACTGCTGCCTCGCATGACATATAAGCAGGGCTGGGTGTTACTAAGTAGCTGATTTCTGCAGCCTCTCCCAGCGAAGCAAAATGTAAGTGTTTCTTTAGAACTTATTCTGCCTCACCCCCCTCTGGGATGCACACCTTAAGGCAGTGAGGGAGTTTGTGTGTGTCAGTGAAGCTGAGAGCAATACTGTAAGGGGTCTAAACTCCCTGCAGAGCCGATCCGAGGCAGAATGGTCACAGCTGGGACACCAGACTAAGATGCACCCCCACCCCCTTGGGGGATCAACGGCCACATCCGCCAAAGAGAAGGGACAGTTCCCATGGTGACGGAAGGAGGAAGGTGGAGGAAACCTTGAGGGGTGTTAGCTACTAGGCAGCAGCAGTAGTGGAAGGGGACCTGGCAGAGGATTTTTCGTAGACAACGGCAGTGGATACTTCAGCTAACCCCGGTTAGTACCGTGCAGAAGGCGGCCATGGTAAACCACTTCTGACGAACTCTTACCTTGAAAACCCTATGACGAGACAATCCAGAACGAAGAAAGATATAGTGTTGGATGGATTGACTCAGTCGAGGAAGCCATGAGGGTCCTCAGTTTGCAAGACCTGAGAATGACTGTTAATGACAGGACGTTTTGGAGGACATTAATTCATAGGGAAACGACTTGATGACACTGCACACACACACACATTTTGCCTCAAGGAGCCAGGTGGGGGAGGGGCAGGAGCTGCGCTTTCAGTTGTGCTTTGTAGGTTGCCTTGTCTCTTCCTTGTTGTAGGAAGAATTGCTCAATTAGTGGGCTTGATCCAGAGCCCTTTGAATATTGGGCATCTCCGTCAGCATTGCCACCATAAGGGCTAGAAGCTTGCTTTTTTAAAATGGAAGCTGTTATGCTTAGGAACCTGTGTTTTGTGTGCTTTTCTGTGCATTCTTTGGAGGTGGAGGTACAAAATACAGCACAGCATGCAAAGTTCTTTTCCCTCTCTATGTAAGTGAATTTGTACCATAATTATTTTATGTATCTATTTAAAACATTTATTAGCCATCTTTCTTCCTTATGAAGCTCAAGGCTGCTTACGATACAGATAAAATACATAACCCAGACCAGCCTCGGGATACCAGGGCCAGTCAGCAACTCACCTCTTAGGTCTTGAACTGGCAAACTGATCTCCCTTCTCTTCCTTTCCTCTGTCGAGTGGCAGAGGCCAGAGCATCCATCCCAGGAGAAGAGAATGCTGGGGTACAAGTTCTTTGTTTAGAGCTGGTGAGCGAGAAACAAGCCATGTCCTGTAGTACCATGTTTCCTTGGCTGTATTACGTCATGTCTAAATCTGGCAAGATATCTCAGTTTGATCACACTCCTTTCCTCATTGGAGCGTGGCTTTCTGTTGATGTAACTGCCATGTGCAACCTGCAAAGCCCCTAGTTTCCTATGTGCTGCTTTTTTTTAAATTCAAAATGTATATGGCCCTCATGGGTTGTAGAGGTATTGGTAGAATGGTGGAACGGTCAGTGTGTGTGGCTGGCTCAGAGGTAAAAGGGGATCCTTTGTATTCCCTATAAAAAGTTTTTTTCTTAAACATACATTGAGTTTATTTAGAAGTATGATGCGTAATGGTTTCAATAAAGTTCATATATGTAATGGTTTCAGATATGTACAGTTCTTCTTTCTCTAAAGTTCCTTAAATAGACCTAGCCTCAAAGGCTCATAACTTCCACACAGAACCACAGATCTTCAACGTGGTCTCTATGCTTCACACCCATGGGATTCAGTGCACATGCGCTGGATCGATTGGTGCTGTAGCAAGCTCTATTTTAACGGATTTTCGCACTCAGTCCCTCTGGGCATGCGCAGGAACCCCACTGCGCATGCCCAGAGGGGTGGGCGTGGACATCCCGTCAGTTCCTTTCTTACCGCCGCGTTGGAAAGACCTATTGTTTCTTCGTCTGATCGGAATCTCTGTTAGCAGTTTAACAAAAAACTTCTAGCTCTAGGACTATATCCTCTTTTCGTTTTTTTATTATTTTCGTTCTTTTCTCAAAAAAAAAAAAAAAAGGAGTAGAGGAGGACTTTATTTTCTGAGAGAAATTTACCTCAGGCCTTCAGGCTGCCCCCCCCCCCTAATAGTCGCTTCCACTTCTTATGGTGAAGAAGAAGTGGGATTTTTTTTAATCGCTGTCGTCGCCATGGAAGCAAACTTGCTCCTCTGGACGGACATAAACGTTGTATTTTTTGCCTGGGCGAGGCGCATAAACCGGAGTCCTGTCGGCATTGTGCTCAATTCTCGAACCAAACGTGGAAGAACTGGGCTGCGCGACTAAAAGTAGCTTTGCTTGAGTCTGCCCTCGCTCCAGCCTCAGCCATGGATGAAGGGCCATCCACATCGACAGCTCCGGTGATGAGACCGGTGTCCGATCGACCATCTGACATCGAAACACTCAACGTCAAAAATTCGATCCTCCGCCTCTACGCCGGTCAAGAAGAAGGCTAAGGCAGGTATGGACCAAAAGTCCGTGAAGAAGGGTTCCTCCAAAGGCCTTAAGACGACGAAAAAGGGGAAGGAGCCGGTACCGGTACTGGGTGATGTCCCAATAGTACCTCCTGCTTCAACGGTAGTATCGATACCGGAGGCTGAGGCGCCCCCATCGATACAGACGATCCATGTGTTGGACTCCCCTGTACGTCCCACAGACCGTCCTTACTTCGATGTCGAAACGGTGGAACTCGTTAGTCACCAGCTGGGTGCAGAGCATTCCCCGTCACCTTCGCAGTCGTCAACATCGACGGTGTCTGAAGCTCCCGACGTTGAACTTCCTCGACACCAATACACTGCTTCTATTAAATATAGCCACCCTCCATGTCTCCGTACTGGGACCATTGATACCGATGCTCATGGCTATACAGACCGCTCTAGTGGATGAGCTGCTGTTTATTCGCCCAGACGTCCACGGTCTAGAAGTCGATCTCCAAGAGTCTTTCTACCCCCACCACCACCGATGTCATGGGATGAGCGTCAGCTGCGATACCTTTAACGCCGGCTGATTACTCCGATTGGGACCGTTACTCCGTCCGGTCCGTCCATCGGTCGAGATCGCCGCATAGAGCAAAACCGTCTGCTTCTCTATCACCTACTGTCTATCCGCCCCACCATTCGTTGGAGCAAAATCGTCCGCTCAACCCTCCTGTCGTTCCAAGCCTTGTGACTCCCGTCATCCCACCTAAGCAGGACACATCTGACCAAATGGTACATCAAGACTCATCGGAGGATGTCGACGCCGATTCTGATACCAAGCCTTCGGAGGTTCACACCTCTCCCAACCATGAGTCCCCTACACAGAATGTTACTGAAGACATACCTATATCACCTTCAGATAACCTAACGTCTTACACAGATCTCGTAAAGAGAATGGCTCACTCCCTGGGGCTCTCGGTAGTCC
This sequence comes from Gekko japonicus, assembly GCF_001447785.1. Classification (NCBI taxonomy): domain Eukaryota; kingdom Metazoa; phylum Chordata; class Lepidosauria; order Squamata; family Gekkonidae; genus Gekko; species Gekko japonicus. Next base: position 371,363 of record NW_015172604.1, on the reverse strand, counting down.
AGCAACAACATCAGACACTGCTTATGACATTGTCCAACTTGATGTCTCTTCCACACTTGCATTACCAATGTCTTCTGTTCTGCTCCAAGCAGCTAAGTCGCCATCGACGAAACCGTCTTCTGCGCCAGTTTCTACGAAAAAGCTGGACCACATGTATAGAGTTCAAGATACGGAAGCAGAATTCCTTTTTTCCCATCCTCAACCGAATTCTATGGTTGTTACGTCATCCTCCAAGTCCAAAAGGTGACATTCTGCCCCTTCAGATAAGGAAGGAAAGAAATTGGATGCCTTTGGCAGGAGAGTTTATTCCACGGGAGCGCTGGCAGTTAAAGCCTCCAACTACCTAGCCTGTATGAGTCGGTACCAATATACCCTGTGGGAACGGTTCTCAAATCTACTCAGTCACCTACCAGATGACAAACTACGAGAGGCCAGGGTCATACAGACGGAGGGCATGGTATTGTCGAAGCAGCAACTCAGTACCACCAAGCACGTCCTTGAAGCATCTTCAAGAAAAATGGCCTCTGCAGTAGCTCTCAGGAGGCATTCTTGGCTCAGAGGCACTAATTTGCCAGTGGATACTAGAGCCTATGTAGAAGACCTACCCTTTGACAGCCTAGGGTTGTTTCATACCACGACCGATTCCGCTCTGCAAGAGCTAGACAAAAGCACCTGTCACCGAGTCAGCAATTACCCGTCTGTCACCTTTTCTGAATACCTGGCATTGCATCACCTCTTGACCCGAGGATACAAAATCGAATTCATTCAGAACCCCAATGCGTCAGTCGTCATGTCCACACCCCCTTCCCCGCGTCTTCTCCAGGAGGTGTCCGTCCTTCTGCAGAAGGGAGCCATCGAACATGTACCATTACACCTCCACTGGACGGGGTTCTATTCCCGATATTTTACAGTCCCGAAGAGAGATGGGGGCGTTTGACCCATCTTAGATCTCAGGGAGTTGAACTGTTAGGTGGCTTATCACCGCTTCCGCATGGTGTCGCTTCAACAGATCCTGCCACTCCTTCGCAGAAACGTCTCAATGGCCACCCTCGACCTCCAGGATGCATATTTCCATATCACTATCCATCCCTCCCACCGCCAATACCTACGCTTTATGATTGGTTGTCGCCATTTTCAGTATATGGCACTCCCATTCGGCCTCTCCAGCGCACCAAAGGTTTTTACGAAGACCATGATTGTGGTTGCTGCTTTCCTCCGCCTCCGGGGTATCTTTATCTACTCCTACATAGACGATTGGCTTCTGGTGGCACCTTCAGAAACCGCCCTAGTCTCAAACGTCACAGAGACTCTGTCGTTGCTGGAAAACCTGGGCCTTCGGGTCAACAGGCAAAAATCTCACTTGTGTCCAGTCCAGTGCATTCAATACATCGGCGCTATGCTGGATTCACAGGCATGCATGGCTTACTTGCCCAACGACCGGGCAGCAGATACAATCTCCCTCGCCACCATCATCCGCACCCACCCTTCCGTCACCGCCTTTCAGAGCCAGAGGTTGCTGGGGTTAATGGCAGCAACTACGTCGGTTCTGGTCTTCGCCAGACTCAGGATGCGTCCCTTGCAACTTTGGTTTCTCCACCATTACAACATGTCGCTCAACACACATTCAGTCGTCCTATCCCCTCCTCCCAGTATTCAGGACTCTTTACTTTGGTGGACTGTTCCTTCAAATATTTTACAGGGAGCGCCCTTCCACCCTCCGTCGCCAGAGGTCACCATGACTACCGATGCCTCCATGACGGGATGGGGTGCACACTCCATGGGGCTGTCTGTAGGAGACAGATGGGAAGCACAGACAAGGAGAAAGCACATAAACTTCCTCGTACTCCTGGCCATAAAAAACGCTGTCACCTCCTTCCTCCCTCTACTCAATAATATCCCTCAGCTGAAACTGACGGCATGGCGCATAACACCACAGACTTCTCTTCCCGTGTAGTTAGTCCTCCTGAATTCTAGAATGCCAACCACACGGAAGTCGTATGACTATAAATGGAGGAAGTTCTGTTCTTTTCTGGGCGATGGACTCATGCCACCTCGGCTGGCCTTGATAGAGTTTTTAGTATTCTTCTCTCATTAGCTGACTCTGGACTTTCCCATTCCTTGTTAAAAGTTTATTTGGCCGCATTATCGGCCTACCATGTTCCAGTTGACGGATGTACCTTGTTTTCACATCCACTTTCAAAACGGTTTTTAAAGGGTTTGCTTCATCTCTACCCTTCTCTCAAAACTCCGGCTGCTCCAGGGGACCTTCCACTAGTTCTACGCCAGTTGACGAGGAAGCCTTTTGAGCCACTCGCAACGTGTGAGCTCAAACTCCTGGCTTGGAAAATGGCCTTTTTAATTGCCATCACCTCAGCTAGGCGAGTGGGAGAGATTCTGGCTTTCCGTCACGACACACCCTACCTGTCACTTCTGCCAGATGGAGTATGCTAAGTGCCAGACATTTCCTTCCTGCCAAAGGTGGTGTCGGAGTTCCACCTGCAGGCGGAGGTCTTCCTCCCAGACTTCTTTCCGAACCCCGTGTCAGAGGAGGACAGATTGCTTCACACTCTGGATGTCAAGAGGGCTCTTTTGTTCTAGCTACAGAGGACACATCCAACTAGACGAGACCCACAGCTGTTCGTCTCGTACGCTTCAGCACGGCTAGGCAGTCACATCACGGCGCAACACCTGTCAAAGTGGATCGTTGGTCTGATCCAACTCTGCTACCTACTCGCGAAGCAGCCATTTGCCTGGCCCTATCAGGGCACATTCCACCAGGGCTGTCGCGACTTCCACTGCCTTCCTCCAGGGAGTGCCATTGCTGGACATTTGCAAAGCCACTACCTGGGCCACGCCTAACACTTTCATCAGGCACTACGCCCTAGACGTCCGCAAGAACACCAATACCAACATGGGACGTCAAATTCTGTCTTCGGCCACACAGTAACTGACCTGTCAGCACCCACCTCTAGGTAGGCTACTGCTCGCTAGTCTCCCATGGGCGTGAAGCACAGAGACCACGTTGAAGATAAACACCACCCGCCCTCCTTCCCCGCTGCTGTCAGCTTCTACGCGTTTTTGCGTGTGGGTTGATTGAGGCGGTACTTTGAAGGAACTGGTGGGATGTCCGTGCCCACCCCTCTGGGCATGTGTGGTGGGGTTCCTGCGCATACCCAGAGGGACTGGGCACAAAAATCCATTAAAATAGAGCTTGCTACAGCACCGATCGATCCAACGCATGCGCATGCGCACTGAATCCCATGGGTGTGAATGCACAGATGACCACTCAAAGATCACCAGTTACTGGGGTAAGCAACCTGTTTTTCCTCTCTCTCTGCACTTTCCGCTCTCATTCTCCTTCTGTACACATTTTGAACAAACACCCCCTCTACAAACCAGTCAACTCCACCCCCTCAGGTGCAGCTACCATCCAGTCATAAACCACTTCAGTCACTTATCCAGCCACCCCTTTCTTACTCTTCAGCCCTACATTTTAAACTCACAGCAACAGACATATAAAACCCCACATTAAATCACAGAGATAAAATACACACCAAATACTGTATAGCGAAACACCACAAGTAGTCTCACAGAATGGCAGCCAGCATACTTGCCGAATTCTCTGATGAGGTCTTGGAAATGCTGGAATCTTTGAGTGGGTTTTGCAAAAGCAGAAGGGAGCCGCTATCTGACTCTCTGTGTTTCAGATCCAGGAAGAAGTGGAGCTCACCGGAGTGGTGAGGCTGTCTGAAACCCGCAAGCCCTTTGTCCCAGAGAACAACGTGGAGCAGAACCGCTGGCATTACCGAGACCTGGAAGCCATGGCAAGAGTGACCGGAGCTGAGCCCATTTTTATCGATGCGGATTACAGTAAGCCTCCCCCCACTTTCCCCTTCCTAATTTTGGGACTGATAATGAGGGCAGTGCGGAGGACTACAAAGAGTGGGGACCTGACTTTGTTTTCCTCTGAGGTCCCTGGGTTCTGCAGTGTCACAGTTACTAAGATCAAGTTCTGTGGGAGCTGGCAATGACTTGCTTTTTGGGTTGCAGGAGGCCAATTTAAAGCAGGACAATTCAGGAGAGAGGTGTCTGGTGGGTTGCCTATGACCACTGTAGAGCCTACATGAACAGGCTGAATGAGTTCAGTAGCTGTGCTGCATAGAACATTTGCAAGCATTCTTAGTGCTTTGTGGGACAGCTCAGTTAACAAGGGTGATAAATAACACATGGCTGTTAATGGAAAGGAGAGGGGTTTCTCCCAAGAGCACAGGAGGAGCCTCCGGGTGTTGGCAGAGGACGGGGAAGGGGATCCCTTTCACATCATTCGGCCCCCAGTCTGTGCTGCATTGTATCCTATCTCTCCTTATTAATAAAAGCGATTTGGGGTGGCAAAGTTCTATTCGTGCCAAAATCAGTTGGCTCCCTCAGCTGCCAATCAGAAAGTACTGCCTCCGTTGGCTGGCTGCGTTGCTGAGTCCTGCCCATGGCAGCGGTGGCAATTCTCTCGACCTCAGTCTGCTGTCAGCTGACTGACGGGATGGACCTTCCGGCAGGCAGAGGGTCACCAGACCAACTGGCACGAAGGCCGGGAGCGGGGCAAGAGGCCAGAAAACTTAACAAATCTGTGGTGGCTAGGTGGAGGGGGGAGCGCAGGGTACTCATACGCCGATGGCTGCCTGGGCAAGTTAGCGAGTATCTGGAAGCGCCTTGGGGGAGCTCCGTCTGACCCGCCCTGGGGCCCCCAAGCCACATCACCGCCTGCCCTCTGAGGGCGCTCACTGGGCTGCGGGGAGGTCGGGCCAGGCGGTTCAGAAGCCCCGCTGGAGGCCTGTGTGAGCGAGTGGAAGACGGCAGCAGCGGCGCCTCAGCCCAGAGGATGCTACCGCCTCTCCTCGCCTGGCTATGCTGCTGAGACGGCCCCCAGCCCGCTTTTACAACCACTTCACGGTCTGTGGTGCTGCTGCTTAGCCGCCACCGAACTCGGAAGTGGTGGCGGCAGCAGTGGTTGCGACGGGAGAGTGCCCCTCCGCCAGCCGCCCTGTTGTCCTCCAGCGAGGCGACTCTCCAGACACTCCATTACAGCCCCTCCTGGGGCCACCACAAGCCCTCACTGCTGCAGAGGCACCGCCGCACCAACCACCTCCTCGCCGACCCCACAAGTGGGAACTGGGACGCAGGCGGCGGCAGAGGGCCGCGGCTCTACTCTGAAGCAGCCGAGGATGAAGCAGCAGTGGGGCAGTGCCTGCCTCTGCGGCGGGAGGCCGCCCCTCTGCCAGCCGCCCTATCATCCTCCGGCAAGGCGCCTCTGCTGGCGCTCTGTTACGGGCCCCGCACCCACCACCACCCCTCACCGCTGCAGATGTGCCGATGCACAAACCACCTCCTACTTGCCGATCCCGTGAGCAGGAACCAGGACACGGCTGGCAGCAGGCCACTGCTCTAACCGCTGGTGGGCCTGGACAACCAGGACGATGACGCCCCTTCTTCTGGAGAGGTCAGGAGCGGCCACAGCACCTAACTCCTGCCTCCGGCTTCGGTGAGGGCCAACCCTGCATCCAGTAGTTGCCGGGTGGGGGGGGGGGGCTGATGCAGGCTGCAGCACTCTCCCAGGCCCTCTTACTAGAGACCGTTTCATTTCATTCCGCAACGGGCTTTATTCCTAGTGTGTGTGTGTGTATAATTCCAGTAATGCATTGGAGAATTGGCTGTGCTGTGCACTCCATCAGCCATTGGCCCATCAATTGCCCTTCAAGATTACTCGTGTGCCATTGGCTGGGTGCTGGGTCTGCTCCTCTCCCCTGCCCACTCTTAGCCTGGACACTCTTCCCTCACAGAATAAACTGTCAAAACGGCTGTCTCTCCTAACAAAGACACTTCTCCTGCTTGGCTCCCGTGGGACTAACTTTTCCCTCAGTGACTGTTACTAGGCAACTGGGCTTGGTTGTGTCAGTAAAAAGGCAAAGACAGGAGGCCCTTTCCAGGCCTTTGTAGGGAACTCATTGGGGCCAGTCCTGACTAGGGTTGCCTGCTCCAGGTTGGGAAATTCCTGGAGATTTTGTGGTGGTCTACGGAAGCCAGGGTTTGGGGAGGGGAGAGGCCTCAGCTGAATGCAATGCCATAGAGTCCACCCTTCAAAGCAGCTATTTTCTCCAGGGGGCGAGAGAGATCTATTGTCTGTAGTTCAGTTGTGATATGAGGCAATACCACAGGCAGTGTGGCATAGAAGTTAGCACTTCAGAGCAGACCCAGGTTCTTGCCATGGAAGCTGAGTGGGTGATTTCGGACCAGTCACAGACTTTCAGCCTAATGTGCTTCACAGGGTTGTTGTGCAGATCAAAAGGGGGAGAGGAGAATGATGTAAGCCACTGTGGAGAAAGACTGTGCTATTCTCCTGGGGAACCACTGTTGCCAATCTCCAGGTTGTGGCTGAAGATCACTCAGAATTACAACTGTTCTCCAGTTGGCAGAGATCAGTTCCCCTGGAGAAAATGGTGGACTCTGTGTCCTTATACCCTGGTGAGATGGCCCCCCTACGACAGGGTAGAGGCTGCAGGTGGGGGGAGAGATGGAAAGCCGAAGTCAGAGGGGCAAATAAAGGTAGGTTGATGATTGGCTGGGAAGGAGATAGGATTGCCAGCTCCAGGTTGGGAAACTCCTGGAGATTTGAGGGGTGGACCCTGGAGAGGGTGGAGTTTGAGGAGGGTTGGGACCTCAGACAGCTACAATGCCCTCCAAACCAGCCATTTCTTCCTGGGGAACCACTGCTGCCAATCTCCAGGTGAGGAGTGGAGATCACTCAGAACTACAGCTGCTTTTCAGATGGCAGAGATCAGTTCCCCTGAAGAAAGTGGTGGGCTCCGTCATCATTCTATGCTGAGGTCAGTACAGCATATTGACGCTGAGTACCCAAGTCTCTTTCTAGAGCTCGTGTTTATTTCCACAACAGGCCTTATTACTAGTTTCTCAAATAAATGCATGTCTTCTTTTCCTGTATAGTTACGAGTCATTTCTGTTTCCCTCCTGTATCCATAGAGAGCACAGTCCCAGGGGGGCCAATTGGAGGCCAGACAAGAGTGACCTTGAGAAATGAGCACATGCAGTATATTATTACCTGGTGAGTAAGCCTTCTCTCTTTGCAGGGAGTCGGGGGGGGGGTCATACACCACTGGGCTTTACCACGTTCCCAGGGCTGAATGTAGGTGAGGCTCCTGACTACCTCCCGTCCACTGATACAAATCCTCTAGTGGCAAATCCCGTGTTTTGTCCTCCTTTAATGGATGGAGGGTATCCTGGTGATGAATGGTCATCAGCAGACTCAGCATCCCAGATGAATCTCTGCTGCTCCAGCACCCAGCTCTTCAGGGCTGGTATGGATGTCATGTCTGACTGGTTTTTTTAGCATAGGCACTTTCTGGGAAGCCAGGCTTCTACCTGTCTGCTGGGACCTAAAGGGATGAAAGATGCCATGTGCCTGTGTGGGTGACAGATATCCTACCTGTCCACCTGCTCCTGGTTTTGGCCACAGTGGAAGCAACAGGAGAGAGCTGATGGATGCCGCCCACTTCGCATGGCTGTATCTAGTGGGAGGGTTAACCTTCACAACCAGTGGAGAATCTGTCAGTGGAGTCAGCAACTGGCAGCCTAGGGCAAAACCGAGAAGTGTGGAGAAAGCGGTAGCTGCAGTAGCAGGACTTGCTTGCAAGGATCTTGGCCCATGTTCTGCATTCTTAGTGGCCTATGAGAAATAAGGAACTGTTAAGCATGAAGGAGGAGCTGCGGTGGCTCAAGTGGTGAAGACGCTAAACTGCAGGCTGTGGAAGGTCAGTAGTTCAGCAGTTCGAGACCCGAGTGTGCCGCATGATGGAGTGAGCTCCCGTCTCTAGTTCCAGCTCCTGCCAACCTAGCAGTTCGAAAGCAAGAAATTGCAAGTAGATAAATAGGTACTGCTTCGGTGGGAAGGGAACAGCGTTCCGTGCGCCTTGGTGTTTAGTCACGCCGGCCACATGACCACGGAAACGTCTTCGGACAGCGCTGGCTCTTTGGCTTTGAAATGGAGATGAGCACCGCAACCCTAGACCTTAGAGTCGGATTCAACTGGCTTTCGAGCAAGGGAACCTTTACCTTTAAGCATGATGGAACAGTTAAGAGTGCTGGATGAGGGTCAAGGAGACCCAGGCTTGGATCCTCACTCTCTCAGCTTACCTTCACAGAATTGCTGTAGGCGGCAAAGCTCCTTTAGGGTCCTCCTCTGGGGAGAAGAAGCAGGGCATCATCATATACTTCAATAGTGAAGTGTGGCCCCATCTGTGGATTAGGGCCACACTGACAGTAAACTTGGGGACCCCCCTCTCCCAAGGTTTTTCAATAAAATTTACAAACTGAAAATAAGGGAGTGGGAGTTTAAATCCCCCAAAATAAAAGACTGTCGTCTGCCCAAGCACTGAATAAAGCTCCTGCTTTTCCACTGTGGCTGGGCCATTGAAGCGAGTGTTGGGTGGGTGGGCAGGCTAGGAAGAAGGTGGGATGGTGAAGCTAGTCAGGCACGATACCTCCCTGCAAGTCATGCAGGTCTGGGCTTGTGAAACTATCAACTATATCATTGGGTGTAGAAAACCCTGGCACCCCTGATTAATCACAAGCCATTGTGTTTAGGATGAGCCAGGTTCAAACCTCTCTGATTATATGGTTGACACAGTAGTGGGCCTTATTCTGATAGGACATTGTTGTTTGCATCAGGCAGACAGACACAACAAATTGAAATCCCTGCTGGCTGGGTCGTATCCTAATGCAACCATATCAGTGGCAAAATTTGTTTCTAGAGTATTGATACAAAATGAGTGTGATGCAGCTCATGGTCTTTAGGCTGACAGAGCTGTATCATTAAATTCTCACTGCACCATGAAGCTTGTTGGGTACCCTTGGGCCAATGACACTGTCTTCCCCTAATCTGCCTCACAGGATTGTTATAAAACGTGAAGAATCATGTACACTGCCGAGCTCTAGTTTTGGGTTTGTGCCAGAGAACAGGATCATGAACTTATTTAACTGTGTGCCCTGAACCGTATGTACATAAAGTTTAGCCTGGTGGATTCTCCTGAACTTTTTGTTTCTTCATTCTCCACAGGTATGGCTTGTGTGCAGCCACATCGTACATGTGGTACAAGAAGTTCATCCAGAAAGTGCACCTCTGAGATTCAGTTCCTTAATGCAGTGGCTTGTAAGAGCAGCTGTCTTGTTCAGCCAGAATAGTCACAAAGCAGCTGACTATTTCACAGGTCACTCACTGATCATGGCTAGAAGGCAGTGTCTAGGTGTTCTGCTGGAAGCTGGCTACAGGTGTCGTAAGCACAAATTAATCTTGGGAGGGCCAGGAGGTTACTTGGATCAAAGGTTTACCAATCAGGGTTCATTAAATGCAGAAGGCAGAGCTGAAAGGGGAGAAAACAGGATGCCACTCTTGGCACGAAGGTTCTTGTTCTTCAGCTTCAGAAGCAAATGGAAAAAATCAGTGACTGTACAGCAGTTTGAGGAAAGTTTGGGGCAGAATGCCAGAACTGTGACCCAAGCCATCAGATTTCTTGAAATATGGGACTGGTTAATAAATCATAAGATGGTTTTCAGCTTTTTGTCATTTTTCTGGTTACCAAGACTGAAGCCCTGCGACTGTTTTTGTACTACATCATGTAAGAAGTTTGAAGATGGGGTTGGCTGCATTTTTCCCTACCTTCCTCTGCAATAAAAAACAAGGGCAGTTACAAAGACAGAATGCAAGAAGTTTATAGTGAACTGAGTGTCTTTTTTATCTAGCGGAGCTCCTTCCTGGAAGAACGTGCAGGACACCTGAAACCAGGATACTGTGCAACAACAGACAGCTCCTAAAGGGGGAGGTAGTCAAAGCCCCTCCAGCTGGGCCGGTAGAATGTGTGTGTGTGTATGTACTAGTCAATAACACCATCCTCTTACACGGTACAGTCATTTTGGCCATTACAAGGGATAATAACTTCTATAAAAGACTCCATTTTTGTTTACAATTTTATTTTATGTACAGAAAAATTTGAGGAAAATCTGATCCATCTACCCGAGCTTAGTGGCCAGTTCTTTAGCCTTGGCTTTTTCAAGCTTGGCAATCCGAGCCACTGACTTGGGCCCCAGGACGTTGCCACCCCAGTGACGGCGGATCTGGAAGGAAATGGAAAGGTTCATTTCAGATGTAGTCATACATTTAAACTGTATCTCATATGCTGAGACTTCCTGAAACATTTACCCAGGTTAAAACCAACAAGCTGGATTTATGACGACTACTGCCTTGTGTTCCTTTCCATCGCTTTTGGTCCACATAGTGCCATGACATCTACACACAGTCTGGGGCAGAGTCCCAGCCCCCAAAATTAATCCTTATTCATCTACTTGCTGTGAGCTTAATAAAACCAGACAGTGGCCCACGTTGCACCAAAAGAAGCATGGGGAAACAGCTTTTCCAGCATTTACGAACTGGAAGACAGCCCTATAGCTAGCCCTAAGGAACCAAATCAGCACACGCTTACCTCATCATATCTCTCATTGTAGTTGGTCTTCACAGCTTCCACCAGTTTAGCCAGGGCTCCTTTGTCTTCCCTATGGAGGAAAAAACACAATTGCAAAGCAAGAACAGCTTTGAAGGAGAACCACATGCCGGTACCAGTCTTCACTGACAAGGGACCTTCCTAAACAGAACCATTAAAAGCATAGCTTTTCAGTGCAGAAGAGGTCTTAGCGTAACGGCATTCTTTCAGCTTTCTGTGCAAAGCTGTGGGCATGGGTACTTGCTGAGGGTTGGCCATTTGGGATTCTGGAGTCCTACATTTATCAGAGCGTAATTATAGCAACTATGTTGATCTGTTGCAGCAAACAGGAAGCCAAGTTAGGTTTGAAGATACCACTGGCATCCTGCTTTGTTATCAGACTGAATATTGCAAATGTCACGAGAGACAGGCGCTTACAAGACTGCCAGAAGCCCAGTGCTCAGCTGTTGCCTGACCCCACCCCCCAAATGGGTTTCTTCTAAGGTCTTTACAGGTTACTCACGGGTTAACTTGTGTGAAAGCAACACAGGTGCAGGTCTTCCGGTGGACAAGGCGGCCCAGCCTGGCCTTGCTCTTGATAATACAATACGGGACTCCCATTTTGCGACACAAGGCGGGCAGGAACACCACCAGCTTTAACAAAGAAGACAGGTAACACACTTACTAACACGTGCAGGAGCCAACGGTTTTGGGGTCTTTGCAACAAGCTTGCTAATTTCTTTTTGGGTAGGCCACTGCTCAGGGTTAAAAAGCTCGTATCATTTTGCTCTTCATGAGTATTTTTCAGGTGAAGAAATTCAAACATCATTGCAATAGCCACACCCTGCTTTGTGAGCAGATTTTTTACAAAGGGATCGAGGGGAGAGCGAAGAAATTACAGGGCAGTTAGCATAACATCTGTTCTGTGTAAATCAGTAAAACCTAATATTGGCTTGGCTCCTGCAAAGGGAAATCCTGTTTTATCAACCATCTGTAGATGATCGAAGAACGAACATGAGAAGCCATGTTGCATCAGGCCAATGGCCAATACAGTCTAACATTCTGCGTCACACAGTAGCCAAAACCCACGTACCATTAGGAGGCCCACCAGTGGGGCCAGAAATCCAAAAGCCTTCCCACTGTTGCCCTCCCCCCAGGCACCAAGAATACAGAGCATCACAGCCCCAGACATAGTGTTCCATCTAAACCTTGCTGGTAGCAGCCACTGATGGAATGCTACTTACCTGGTTTGTAAACAGTTTATCAAGGGAACATTTGAGAAGAGTAGTGGCCAACTTGCAGATGCTATGAAGTTTAGGCTCTCGAAAACCGAAATAGACTATGAAGAGCTACAAGTGATTGCTACAAACTTGGTGAGTGGGCAGCAACACGGCAAATGATGTCCAATGTAAGTGCAAGGTGACGTACATATGGCAACGGCGTCTGAACTGACGAATAACTCAATGGCAATCTCAAGTCAGTGCACAGCGATAGCGAAGAAGGTAAACTTCATGCTAGGGATTAAAAACAAGACGGCCAGTACTATAATGACCTTGCATGGATCTACGATGCAGCCACGTTTGGAATACTATGGGACAGCTCTGAGTGTGGTGGTGGGAAAGTGCCGTCAAGCAGCAGCTGACATGGGGACCCCCTCAGAGGGATTCCAAAGCTAGAGACGTTCAGAGGTGGTTTGCCACCGACTGCATAGCAACCTTGGACTTCTCAGGCCGACCCTACCTAGCTTCCGAGATCTGACCAGACCAGGCTAGCCCTGGATTCTACACCTAAAAAAGATGTTCCAGAGCTGTAAAAAGTGCAGAAGAGGACAATCAAGAAGATTAAGGCAGCTGGAGCAACTCTCCTATGAGGAAAGGTGAAGAGTCTGGGGCTTCTCAAGAGTGGACACAGAACGTTTTCTCCCACTGCACTGTATATTGGGGCACACGACGAGCCTGATAGGCAATGGATTCAGGACAAAAGGAGAAACTTGTTCAACAGTTCATTAAATCATAGCATTTGCTGCCAGTGGATGTAGTGATCCCCCCCACCGGCAACTGTGCTTTTAGTTCTGCTGTGGACAGAACCCAGAAGTCAACCAATCCCTCTCCCACCTACCCCCAGTGCTTCTGCAAAGAACCATTCAGGAAGCCACTGTTTGGAGGGCTATATAGCAGGGAGGATGGGAAAGCCTCTCTATTTCTTTTCTGTTGTGTGAAACATGACGTGTGTATGGCAATAAGCACTACGTATTTTTCGATACATATCACCGCTCAAATGCTCTTTCACCCGGTAACAAAGTTCTGAACCTTTGAGGCAAAGGGCTCCAAACTTTGAGCAAGCTTACCTCAATAGGGTCTACATCATGTGCAATCACCACCAGCTGGGCTTTCTTGTTCTCCACCAGGGTTGTGACTGTATTAACACCTGTAGAATGAATCAGTTTAACAGAGGGGATTACATTTTTTTTCAAGCAAAAATTCACAGATCACTCTCCCTAGAAAGGCTGGCTTATATTATAGTCCAAGAGGTATTAATGCACAACACCCAGCCATCAAAACTGTTGCTGGGCATAGTAAAAAACAGGAGGGAAACAACCTGCTAAAGCTCAGGGTTAAAAAGCTCGTGTTTTTGCTCTTCAGTCTGCAGCTCAGGTGAAGAAATTCATACATCATAGCAATAGCCTGTTGTTCAGCCTCCAACACTCTTCCGAGAAAGATGCACACACAAGACTGACCTTCCTGGTCACTCAAGCTTCACCATGTAGATTCTAGGACGTTACCTGCTCTCAGCACTGGGGGCCTCTTGGTAGGGACATCTCCCTTTCCTGCAGCTTTCTGCTCTGCCCGAGCGAGCAGCCGCTGTTTCTTCTCTTGCTTGGTCTCAGGCCTGTACTTGTGGGCCAACTTCAGAAGCTGAGTAGCTGTTAAAACAGTGCAGATTCTGTTAAAAGACAGTCAATGCCTTATTGCACCCCACCCCCACGAGAGATCTTTGTGCATCAGCGATCTTGGTGGTTGGGAGTCATCAAGAAACTCAGATAGCAAATATTTGGTAGCATCATCTGCACATTAAGGAAAGCTGCTCTTTTTTGGGATGGGCCTTTGCTTGGTACCAGTTACCTGAGTTCCACTAGCTTTTCATCTGCATTTTGCTTAAGATAATTTTTTTCAAGTCCCTAACTTCCAGCTAACAGTAATGAACCCTAAGCAACTTCTGCCCACAAGTCAAAGGTGCTGGTTAGCAGCTGGATTTGTACTAGGGACCTTCCAGTAGAAACACTAACTTATTTATTTAGACGTGTATTTCACCCTCCTCACAAGCCTACAGCTCGTTACAATGGGTGAATAAATAAATACATTAATACAATATTTAAGAACAGTTAAAAACAGTATAATTTAAAATACATAGTACTAGCAATTTAAGTGTACAGACTCCAAGACTGGTGCCGCTAGATCCCTAGGTCTTCTTGATCTGGGCTGCGTGAAAATGGAAGGCCAGCCACCTCATCCAAAGGCCTGGTGGAAAAGCTCAGTTTTATAACCCCTGCGGAAGGGTGGTAGGTCCCGCAGGGCCCTGATCTCAAGTGGGAGCTTGTTCAGGCCAGAAAAAGCACATATGGGGAGAGGCGATCCCTTAGGTATGTTGGTCCCTGGCCGCGCAAAGCTTTAAGTCAGTACCAATACCTTGAAGCGGATCTGATAATCGATAGCCAGTGCAATTGGCGTAGCGCCAGTTGAATGTGTGCCCACATAGGTGACACAACTGTCCTAGGAGTCAGGATCTAGCCCACAGGCACAAAGCAAAGGCACATGGCCTACAAAGACTCCTAAAGTTGCACCTGTTACTAACCCCCTGCAGCAGGCCAAACAGGACCCTGAATGTTTAAAAATCCAGTTTGGGGAGTCTGCTGCCTGAGCTATTGACAGTATTTGCATCAATACCGCCCACCCCATCACCCCAAGTTTCACCTTCCGAACTCCCACACTCCTTTAAAATTGCATATCACTCGGAGCCAGAAAAGCACCCACAAGCTATGAGCCAGAAAGCTCTGACACGCCCTTTACCTGTCTGCCGGTCCAACGCCTGTGTGAACTGGTTAACTGCTGGGGGCACCTTCAGCCGCTTGTAAAGGATGGCTCTTTGGCGCTGAAGTCGGATGTACCGGGGCCATTTCACAAAGCGGGTCAGGTCCCGTTTAGGCTGGATATCCTGCCCTGGAAAAGACACCGCACAACTCACCACCACTCCCTGACCCACATTTGGGCCGCATCTGGGGCCAAAGGGGCACAAGCATCAGCGATCTTGGTGGGTATCTTGTCAGCAACGTCACTCAGATAGCAAATATTCATTTGCATCATTTGCTTGTGGCCATCCACCCTCTCAGCACCTCTAGCCTAGCTGAAAACCGAAAAAGTTTTTCTGCAATTGCCACTGCATGATAGCCAGATGGGAAAGATGCCTATAATTAAGCAAACACCTCACTTTAAACCACCACCAAGTTTCCAAGCTGGAGAACGTAGAGCTTTAGGCAAGTTAGTTCTGGAGACCATGTGCCATATTCAGATGACTGAATAAATTCCACGTACACATTTTACCTTACAAATAGCACTGCATGCCTCCGCCATAGTTTGAGGTGCTTTATGAAAACGAAACTCAAATTTAAAAAAATATATATTAAGGGATGCAATATAAAGAATCCAACTACGTTCCCAAACAGCTAGACTCTATATTTTCCCTCATTTCAGTATTAACTTTCTTCCCTTACTGGGAATGATAGGTTTGCAGTTGTCCACTACTGAAGAACGTATCAGTTATTAAGTGTCACTTGGTATAAACCCACTTTATCCCCGCGCCCCCTTGTTCCCCTGCCTCTCCACATGCTCACCAATGCCAAAGTTCTTGGGCCTCTTCTCAAAGAGAGGGTTGACCACCTTCTTGGCCTCCTGCTTCTTGACTACAGCAGGGGCCGGGGCCACCTTCTTCCCCCCCAAGCAGAGAATCAATCCCAGTTAGAAACTAGGTCCCCCCCCCCGACCATTACACCTTTATGGCAAGGCAGATTCATAAATATTTTTCTCAACGATCTGTACCAACAATGGAACCTTTAACAGCACATGAGAAGAATCAGAAAATTCTCAAGGACTCTGAAATGTCAGAAGCCTTCAGTCTTCCCCAGCCACAATAACTTTGCTTTTGGAATGAAACAGCAGCTCCCTGCAGGTACACAAGATCCATCAAACTGCACTCTTATCTGATGCTTCTAAACGCAATAAATTTATTATCTTAATAACACATGGTGGGGGGAGGAGGCCCCCCAAAAAAAGAGGTACACAAAGAGCCAGAACCCAGCCACAATAACTTTGCTTTTGGAATGGAACAGCAGCTCCCTGCCAGGTACACAAGATCCATCAAACTGCACTTTAGTAGTCATATCTGATGCTTCTAAACCCAATAAATTTATTATCTTAATAACACATGGTGGGGGGAGGAGCCCCCCCCAAAAGAGGTACACAAAGATCCAGAGCTACCTCCCCCCTGAAACTCACAGAACAACCAGAAGCCAAGGCAAAGTATTCTAAGTGTCTTAATTCTGGGATGGCCACTTTCTAACCAAAGAGCCAGAATCACACGGCAGTAGACAAGGATACACTAAGGGGGGGAAGTAGCATTTATCTCTTCTTCCCGAAAGGGAAACCTCTATTCCTATATTAAGAAATGGCAAAGCAATTAATTCTACAGATTACAAACCTCTGGAAGGAGAGAGCAATTAAAAGAAACCTCAGCATCCAAAGGGGGAAGGGCTGTGGCTCAGTGGCAGTGCATCGGCTCGGTATGCAGAAGGTTCCAGGTTGAATCCCCAGCATCTCCTGGTAAAAGGACCAGGCAGTAGGTGATCTGAAAGACCTCTGCCTGAGAGCCATGCCTCTGCTCGGCATGCGAAAGATCCCAGGTTCAATCAAGGGCATCTGACTCCAGTTAAAAGGGCCCAGGTGGTAGATGATATGAAAAACCTCTGCCCGCGACCCTGGAAAGCTGCTGCCAGTCCGAGTAGAGAAGACTGATCTTGATGGACCGATCAGCTGATTCAGTATAAGGCAGCTTCACCTGCTCATGTGAAGCCGCCAAACTCTCAAAGTACCCCCCCCCCCGCAAGGGAAGAACACTCTGGCACAAAGAGCAACGTTATACCGACCATAACTGCAACACAAGAATTTACATCCACCACCCTTAGAAGCCTAAGAGACCTGGGCCCTGCTAAAGGTCGTCCTAGAGACGAGAGTCAGTCCACCTCCGGCCGCAACGCTCCAGATTGCCTTCTCTGCCCACCCGGTGCCAGGACCGGCCCCAGCTTATTTTGCACCCTGGGCGAGGATCCCTTCTGGGGCCCCCCTGCGCCCACCAATTTTCAAAAATAAATGCATTTTAGGAAGAATGAAAAACACAAATAATCAAGAAACTCCCAGAGTAGGGGGCCAGGTGCAGTTTGGAGCACCTAAGGGCCCTCCGGCTCTAGGCGATTGCCTAGTTCGCCTAGTGAGTGAGCCGGCCCTGCCCGGTGCAGCCCCGAATCCAGCCGCAAACGTGAACCCCTCCAGAGCTCCCCCAACCAGTGTTCCCTCTAAGCTGAGTTAGTGTGCGCTAGCTCACAGGTTATTAGCCTCTGGCTCACACCGTTTCGTCTCAGCTCAGGAAGGATGGGGGCTCCAGAGCAAACTCATTTTATGCAGCAGCCAAATCTCCTGCTCAATATGTTAATGCCAGCAGCTCACAGAGTAGAATCTTTGCTCACAGGGCTCCATAGCTTAGAGGGAACATTGGTTATAACCAATGTTCCCTCTAAGCTATGGAGTCTTGTGAGCAAAAATTCTACTTTGTGAGCTGCTGGTATTAACGTTGTGAGCGACATTGCCCCCGTCGGCAGAGCAAACCCCGCGAAGGCGCCTCCCTCTCCTGCGTTCGGGGGGCCCTCCTGGCCACGAGCACCGGCTCCGATGCGAACGCGGCCCGGAAGCAGCCACGCAGCGCAAGGGCAGACACGTCCCCGGCGGTGCCCAAGGGGGGAAACACTCCGGCCAAGGCCTCGGCCGGGACCGGCCCCTGCGAGACGCTTAACCGCCCCCGCCCCACAGATATCAACCCCGAAAGAGGCGCCAGCCTGCCCCGTCTCTCGCCCACCGGCCGCAGCCCAGTCGGCCCCCGGCCCAAGGGCGGATGGCGATGGATTGAGAGCCTCCCGCAGCCCCGCCATTAAACCCGATCCCGGCCGCCCCTCACCATCTTGTCTCGCGGGAGGAAAAAGGAGGAGCGCAAGGCATGCCGGGTAATATAACCCGAGCGGCGCCAGCTCCCGCGAGAGCGCCGACGCAAATCGCGCGGGAAGCGGCGGTAGGAGGCCGTAGAGGTAGGGGCAGACTAACGACCGCCCTCTACTTCCGGGCTTGCTTCGATACCCCTCCTCCTTTTTGTCCTTCTGTCGCACGCGAGACAAAAGCGCCAGCTCACCCGAGGAAACGCTGAAGGGGGAAGGGGGGTGTCTCTAGGACTTTTGCACCATGGTGGCCAAAAGCTGGAGCCGATGTGGATTTGCAGCGCAATGAAACAAGGGGAGGAAGGAATCACTTTTTTAAAATGGTATTTGGATTTCCGGTGGGTCGCCGTGTCGGTCAGAAGCAGCAGGATAAAGTCTGAGTCCAGGGCCACCTTTAAGGCCCACAGAGTTTCATTCAAGGTAAAACGTTTCCCGTGCAAAGCACACGTCTTCAAAGTGCACGCACACAAAACCAGGGTTGCCAGCCTCCAGGTGGGACCTGGAGATCTCCTGGAATTACAAATGGTCTCCAGAAAACAGAGATCACTTCCCCTGGAGGAAATGGCTCCTCTGGAGGGTGGACTCTATGGCATTCTGCCCCACTGTGGGGCCTCCCCCTTCCCAAACCCTGCTTTCATCAGGCTCCACCCCCAAGTCTCCAGGAATTTCTCAATCTGCAGTTGGCAACCCTAACACAAAAGGTTAGACCCGGGATTAAACTTTGTTGGTCTTGAAGGGGCCCAGTCTGGAGTCAGACTTTGTGATGCATTTTTATTTCTGGAATTGTCCCCGTTGAGATTTCTCTATCATATTATAAGGATTTTTTTTAAATAATTACGAAAGCAGGTATGAGGTGTCCCTATTTCTCTCTATAAAAGCCCGGAACAGGCATGCCAACTCAAACCGGAAGCGGGGGCAAGGTCTTCCGGGGCGGAGGGAAAACGAAAAAGGAAGTGATGGAGGCTTACCCCGAACGTCACTTCCTGAGGCTCCCCGTGTGCTCTTGATGAGAGCGAGGTGAGGTCCAGCGGCGGGTCCAGGCAGGAAGCGGCCCATGATCCAAGGGTAAAGTGGGGAGGGCCATGATTCTGGGCTTTGCAGGTGGAATGGCCTCGTTTGGAGGAGCTGGAGCCTGGTTTTATAGGGTTCCCAACTTCCAGGCGGGGGCTGGAGTTCCCCCGGAGTTATAACCAGTGTTCCCTCTAAGCTGAGTTAGTGTGAGCTAGCTCACAGTTTTTTAGCCTCCGGCTCACACGTTTTTGTCTTCGCTCAGGAAGGAGGGCTCCAGAGCAGACTCATTTAATGCAGTAGCTCACAACTGTAATGCCAGTAGCTCACAAAGTAGAATTTTTGCTCACAGGACTCCACAGCTTAGAGGGAACATTGGTTATAACCAAATAGATCGCTCACAACTTTAATACCAGCAGCTCACAAAGTAGAATTTTTGCTCACAAGACTCCACAGCTTAGAGGGAACATTGGTTACAACCAGTTTGGTTACAACCAATTGGTTACAACCAATTTTTGCTCACAAGACTCCACAGCTTAGAGGGAACATTGGTTGTAACCAATGTTCCCTCTAAGCTGTGGAGTCTTGTCTAGAGGTTCTCTTCCGGAGCTCCGTACCTGAGAGCTCCCCCCCGACTAGAGGCCTGCTCACACTAACTCAGCTTAGAGGGAACACTGGTTATAACTGATTCCAGACGGCAGAGGTTAGGTCCCCTGGAGAAAATGGTCGCACTGAGATTCCCCCCCCCCCGACCTCCTTAGGCCCCACCTTCAAATATCCGTGAATTTCTTAATTCAGAGGTGGCAACTCTTTCCGGAGGGGAGGGTTCATGCAAGTTAGCTGCTGTTGAAGCACAACTTAAGGCGCCCCTCTGTGGTTTTCAAGCCCTCTTTTGGAACTGCATGGTTTAAATCTGCAATGAGGGTTCTAGTCCTCATTGTTAAGCCATCAGGGCAGCTGTGGGTGCTTCCAGCAGGCGAGGGCGATCTGGCTGTTCTGCCGCCTCTTTCGGGTTTTTTCTCTCCGGGCTACTTTGGGTTGGCCTGCTTCAAGTGAGAGGCCCGGGACTACACTCCTCGGACTTCTGCTTTTCCCTTAGTTTTAGCCAAGCTGAAATTTTGGGGGGTGTTGGTCTTTGTTGGAAAACGACCTGTTATGCAGCCGTTGTTGTTGGGGGTTCCCGTGGTTCATTGCCTCTCCCTACAGTTTTCTTCTGCTGCCTAGAATGAGTAAAGCTATGGACTGCATGTGTTGGTGGGAAAAGACAGTGCAGGCCTCAGTAGAATCACACCTTTCTAAGCCTTCAGTGGGCTCTGTTTAGGATGGCACAGGCTATTAAAAAAATGGGACTCAAGCTGGATGCTACAAACTCCCATTAAATGAAGTGTGCTAAGAAGGTGAGGTTTTTCTGTTGAAAGATCAGTTTGCCAGATGAATAACTGCCACTGTTGTTTCAAGAAGGACTGAGATGTTGGTTTTCACTTCCACATCTTTGGTTTGCATGTTTGGGAGATGGAGCCAAGAAAGGGCATGGTAATAAAAATTCTGCTCTTTGAATTTCGGTTCCAGGCTGTTTGGGGGCTGAAGCTTATATATGTGTGTTCCTGTAATCTGGCATCAGTCTCGGGGGGAATAGGTGGAGGAAAGGGAAGTAACAAAGTAAATCCTTTATGTAGATAGATGACTGGCTTTGCAACACACAGATTTTGAAAATACAGCCCTTGATGGTTCTGCCTTCTAACACCTTGTGTCCTCCCCCCCCCTTTGTTTGCAGCTAAAGTATCTCCTCTCCCATAATGTCACAACAACGTGTCCTCCCTCAGAGTAAAGAAACTCTCCTTCAGTCCTTTAACAAAAGACTGAAAGACGATATCAAGTCCATCATGGACAACTTCACAGAGATCATCAAGACCGCAAAGGTGTGTGTTTGGGGGAGACAACCTCACAAAGTCACTTCTTTTTGTTTCCCCTCTTTCCCCTGCTAGAGCTCCCCAGTTTTTGCAGACCTGACTCTTTATCAGCAGTGCTTTAAAATAACTCAGGCAGCTCAACTCAGTGAGCCGAGACAGGTGCTGCAGGGAGGGTGGGAAATGTCGGGGTTGCCAGCCAGTCTGACGGGGGGAAGATTCAGAACCCTTTTTAAGAGCTGGGGCATTAAAATCCCCGGCACAAGGAATAGCATTTGCTGATGGGTGTTATGCCAAACCAGTTGGTGTTCTTCGCAAAGCAGTGACAGGTGCAAAGAAAAATTGTATAAAAGCTAAAACCTCTGAGTGCAATGGAAACCCTGCTGTAGAATGGAAAGCAGGCCAGTGGGGCGCAGCGGTTAGAGTGTCAGACCAGATCTTGGAGACCCGGGTTCAGATCCCCACTCTGCCATGGAAGCTGGCTGGGTTTGTCACTCTAACCTACCTCACAGGGTAATTGTGAGGCTAAAATGGAGGAGAGGAGACTAATGTGAGCTGCTTTGGGTTCCTGTTGAGGAGAAAGGTGGGGTATAAACAAAATAAATGAAGAAGTTACCATTTAGAAAGTTCACAAGAAGAAGAAGAGATTGGATTTATACCCCGCCCTTCACTACCTGAAGGAGTCTCAGAGCGGCTTACAAACTCCTTTCCCTTCCCCTCCCCACAACAGACACCCTGTGAGGTAGGTGAGGCTGAGAAAACTCTGACAGAAACTGCTCTTTTTCAAGAACAGCTCTTATCAGAGCTACGGCTTGCCCAAGGTCATCCAGCCAGGTGCAAGTAGAGGAGTGGGGAATCAAACCCGGTTCTCCCAGATTAGAGAGTCCACGCACTTCACCACGACACCAAACTGGCCGTGTTCCACTTCCTTCTGCAGATTGAAGAAGAAACCCAGGTGTCTCGGGCAACCCAAGGCGAGCAAGACAACTATGAGATGCACGTCAGAGCAGCAAACATCGTGAGTCGGGGTGGCCTGAGCCCCTGGAAGGGGATGCTGGGCGGCCGGTCCCATTGTGGTGGGTTCCTAACCTGGTTTAGAAGAAGAAGAAGAGATTGGATTTATACCCCGCCCTTCACTACCCAAGGAAGTCTCAGAGCGGCTTACAAACTCCTTTCCCTTCCCCTCCCCACAAAAGGCACCCTGTGAGGTGGGTGGGGCTGAGAGAGCTCTGACACAAACTGCTCTTTTTCAAGGACAGCTCTTACCAGAACTACGGCTTGCCCAAGGTCATCCAGCAGGTGCAGGTGGAGGAGTGGGGAATCAAACCCGGTTCTCCCAGATAAGAGTCCATACACTTAACCACTACACCAAACTGGCTCCCAAATTCCACCTTTAGCCGCAGTGATGGATTTCCTCCCTCTTCCTTCTGTGGTCTGTTGCTCTTGCTCCCTGGTCTGTTTGCTAAGGCAAGTGGGATTAATTCTGCCCCCTGGCAGATGGGGAAGGAGAACATGGGCCAGGAGGACCAAGGTGGGTTCCTGCCGCATCAGTACCCTGTGAGGCAGGGACTGGGGCCTGTCTAAAGGAGTGGTACTGCCCTCTGCAAGTCGCAGGAGGAAGGGCATCCGAGGGCCACTCCTCACCTGAGGGGTTTCACGCTCCCCAGAGTTAAGACTCTTCTCCTTCCCTCCCTCTGAGCTGTCAGGAGGGTACTGGTAAAGTTGGAGGAGGTGAGCAAACAAGCTCACCTGTGCGAGATACATTGTTGTAGAAAATTTATCGGTTTGGTGCAGTGGTTAAGAGTGGCGGACTCTAATCTAGAGAATTGGGTTTGATTCCCCACTTGTCCACATGCAGCTGCTGGGTGACCTTGGGTCAGTCAAAGTTTTCTGATAACTGTTGTCTCAGAGCTCTCTCAGCCCCACCTACCTCACAAGGTACCTGTTGTGGGGAGAGGAAGGAAAGGAGATTGTAAGCCACTCTTGAGTGAAGGGCGGGGTATAAATCAAATCTCTCCTCCTCCTGCCATCTGTGTTTGCAGCTCTTCGAAAAACCATGCAAACAAAAAAGGTGTTCTCTGTCCCCTTTGGCTTATAACTCAACATGTATATTTTTTGTCTTTACCCTGACCTGGACAGATCTCAGAAACTAAGCAGGTTCGGCCCTAGTTAGTTCTTGGATGGGAGGCCACCAAGGAAGTCCGGGCTGACTACGCAAAAACAGGCGATGGCAAACGTCTGTTTGCCTCAGATGCTTCTTGCCTTGGAAACTCTGTGGGGTTGCCATAAGTCAGCTCTGACTTGATGGCAAAAAACAAAACAGACGGCCATTGCCTTTGGGAGAGAGCAGCTGTATTGTTTAAATTTCCGACTGTCCCAAGTAGGTCCGAGCCGGAGAATCGCTCATGAAACTCGTCTCTGACCTGAAGCAGTTCCTGATCCTCAATGACTTCCCCTCTGTCAACGAGGCCATCAACCAGCGTAGCCAACAGCTGCACGGCCTGCAGGAGGAGTGCGACAAGAAGCTGATCGCGCTGCGGGATGAGATCTCCATCGACCTCTACGAGTTGGAAGAAGAATATTACTCTTCCAGGTATAAATAAAGCCCTGGGTGACCCAGACTCACCTCACACCCCGGCCTGTCTCTGACCCTCAGACTGCAGCTGCCCTGGTAGACCCCCTGAAGCATCGATGCCTGGGCTGCTGAATCTGCACCGGAGGGCGGGGTCCAGCCCCAATGCAATTGGATGAGCACTTTCTGCTTGCAATTCAGCACCTCCAGTTAGGTCGCAAAACCGTGCGATACAAATCGGGGCTTGCTTCATGGAGATGCAGGGTCAGAGCATCTTCCCAAGATGGCATCTCCAGGTTTTGCCAGCCACTGTCAGTGTATTGCTTCTGCCCCAGATGTTATCAGCTGTCATTTGTTTGGGGGTGGGGGTGGATATACTTGTCTTTATTCCAAGACCAGAAAAGAAATATTTAATATGATTCCCAAGAAGCCTTTTATAGTAATTTTACCCACACTTCCAGCTCCCCAGATGGCTTGATACAGGTGAACAGCTTTTCTGCACTTTGGTGTTGCATTACAGCATGGATATTTTTATTCTGCGTGTGTAATGTAAAACAACTAATTGCTTTTGATGAGGTGGGGAACTGGAGATCAAGATGCTTTAAAAGAGCGAGACGTTGACAGCGGTGTTTGATTCTAATGGGATCTCTCTGCAGTCCGTGTCCATCTTGTAGCTGCATCAACAGAAGTTGCTCACCTTCAGAGCTGGCTTGTTTTTTTTTTACCATAAGGTAGTCACACGTATGGAATTAAGAAGTGCCTGAAACAGGAATCAGCTATTTAAACTCAGCAACACCTGGCCGGCTCCTTCTTGTTGCCAAAGACCAGTGCGGTGGCAGTGGCTGTCACAGGCAGGGGAAGCTGTTTGGCTGGCGGGCCAAATCCTTTTGCCTCTGTGAGGTTTCATTCGACTCCTCCATGTGCGTGTGAGAGTTATCCAAAGAGGTTTCTTTAGCTGTTGAGAGAGAAAATTGAACTTTTTAGTGATTTCCGTAGTCTGGCTTTTAAAACAATGACATATTTATGGCAGCTGAAGTCTGTTCAAAAGTAGCACTAGTCCATGCTTGGAGGCAGTGTACCTGTTCCCCGCTGGCCCTCCTGCTCAGCCTTTTCCTTCCTGCATCCTTCTGGCTTCAGGTTTATAGTGGCATTTTGTGTCATGTGCACCAAAGAAACCAAACTCCTGCCGTGTTGGGATGAAGCCTGGGATCTGGGTGGAAGTGTCTCTCTGGTCCACGGGGTCTCCAGCACAGCTTCCCTGCAGCCAGTGGGTGGGGAGTGGCCTGCAGCAGGCAGTGCATCCTTCTTCGTTGACCAGGCCGGCGTGGAAGGCCAGGCTTTTGGTGCTGGAGCCTGGAGGAGCCAGAGGCTTCAGGCTGCCCAGTGGGGTGGGGGTGGGAATTACATGCTGTGGTTGGACCCTGAGTGTGTTCATCCTCCCAGGGCCCCCCCCACTTCCCAGGCCTCGTGCCACTTCTCGCACTTCGGGTTTCAAGTGTAATTTGTTTTTTTCTGCGTGGCCCACCATAGTGACTGGATCTAATGCTGACAGGTTACGATGCTATTACATAATAGTTTAAAATATTTACCTTAAAGCACTGAGTCATGCTTTGATGTATCTATATATACACACACATATATATAGCTAAAATATATATGTGTAGCCTCTACTTATACGTAAAATATCTCCCACAAGAATCTCTGCATATTATTCTAAATAAAACAGCCGTGAACCAAACCGCCATGGCGGTCCTGGACTGGTTTTATTTGATATTTCTTCCAAAGCCGCCCAGCCTTTGGGCAAGCGGCTCCTTTACCCTCCTTTCCATGCACAGCCTGCTTCTCTGCCTCTCTTTGTTTCTCAGCCTTTCAGTATCTCCTCTACTTCCTTTTGCATCTCCTGTGCACTTCAGAGGGGGGCTCCGGCCTGGGACGAGGACTGAGAGATGGTGCCAGTCGTTCAGCCTGCTCTTTGAAAATTCTTTGGCAGGCCGTGCCCCAGTTTGGCCCTGGGTGTTCATGGCATGTGCAGAGATTGCCCAGTGTGCCAGTACAGCATTTTATTTATTTATATTTATTTATTAGATTTGTGCCCCCTCTTCTCCTGCTGTGAAATTGGAGATCTGCATCCGCAGTGTCCTCACTTTCCCGGAGACATCCGCCTGTGAGAAGGCTCGAAAATTAGTCTTTGGCTCTGAAAGCAATTTGGGGAGGTCAGGCAAAGGAGGCCAACTCCAGCCCCCTAAGGAGTATGGGGCGGCCGTTTTCATTCCCCTTGGCCTTTCCTGGGCCCCACCCCCTTTTCAGGGGATCAACCCTCCAGGAAAATTAGTTCCTGAACCATGTTGGCTTTTTGGTTAAAAAGCAAGATGAAGATGGGTTATAAATAAGCATGATTTTCTTCAAGGTCTCATATCTAATTGCCAAAGACACTGCCCTGTATCCTGTATTTTGAGTATTTTATTAATTTTTGTCCAACTCCATGGACTCCTGATTCTTCCCATAGGACAAAGCCTTTTCAGAGTTCTTACCTTTCCTAGCCCAAAAACAAACAACAAGCTTGACAGGCACAATCAACTTAACTGGGTTTTACCCAAAGAGGTTATTTAAGACTGCCCCATCGCCATGTCTACTTCAAGATAAGCTGCTAAGCCTAAAAGGAAGGGGTGGGAGAAACTTATTGTTGCGTCCAACAACAGTTTGCTGTTTTCTTAACGCTTGCCTCTCTTGCTTTTCTCCCTCTCTCTCTCCCTCTGCTGCTCCCTTCTGCTTTCGTCTCCTTCCTGCCTCTCTTCGGCTGGGAAGCTACAGCCTGTGTGATGCCAACGACCTTCCACTGTGTGAGGCCTACTGGAGACAAGAACCTGCCGCGGGCTCCCCCGAAGGCCTCCCTCTGCCTCTGGCGGCTGCCATGCTGGAGCAAGCCATCCCAGCCCCCCAGCAGGGGCCTGCCCCCTCGCACCCCCACGTCAACGGACACGGAGCAGCCCCCACGGAGCATGCCTGAGAGGGACCCCTCTGGCCGCATGCTGAGGCTGCAAGGTCTCGGCGCTTGGGTTGAGCCCAGCAGCTTCTGCCTCTGAGGAGGTCTGCTGCATTCGCCAGGGACCCTTCTCGGCTGCATCTCACGAAAACGGTAGAGGAGAAGTACGAAGGGAGGCTGGCAAGCTACAGGCAAAAGAGCTGGTAGTTTTGATAGGACTCCGGCTTCTTTGGGAGACAGTTTAATATGACTGCCCGAAGGCTTAAAGACAGGACCGTCCGGGGTTATTTCTCTCTGGGGAGGTGTTTTGGTCTGCAGTGGAACAGTGAGAGTCCAGTCACACTTTAGAGACCAACGGGGGGGGGGGGGGGGCGGGGGGGGGGGGGGGGGACGAGTTTATGAGAGCCGACGCTCCCTTTGCGCCTCGTGTCTGATAAAGAGAGCTCTGACTCTAAGAAGTTGCCACCCCGAACATCTTGCTGCTGTCTAAGATGCCTCGAATCCAGCTATTCCTCTGATGGAATTTCTCTTTGAAAAACAGATGTTCATATAGTGTGATGCTCGTATTACCTCAGTAGGAATTTCGGAACGGGTTTTTATATTTTACATTTTATTCTCTGGACCCCAAGGGAATTAAGCTTCATGAACACCTGCTCCATACCTGTTTGGTGTTAAGTGTTCTTTGTAGGGAGGAGTTGTCTTGCCTCCCCCCCACCCCCCACCCCACTCCTTTGCCTTCTGACGGGCAGGAAGCAGGTGAAGTGTTTCATATCACCCGCCTTGGCTCTGGAGGGCTTTTGTCTGTTGAGTTTCTGCATGTTTGTCCGGCTTTCAAAGGCACAGGGTCAGTAGAATCATAGAATGTTAGAGTTGGAAGGGACCTTGCAGGTCACCTAGTCCAACCCCCAAGCAGAGATCGACGCCCCTGCTTTCCACTCAGCCCCTTGAAGGGTCTGCCACCTTTTAATTTTTTCTTCTGCCCCTGTCCCTTTTGAGAAGCCTGGCACATAAAAGCAGGTGAAGTTTTCTGGGCATGGAGACAAAATGAGGGAGAAAGCCCTGCCTGCATTTTTCCGTTAGTTTTGGAAGGTGCTCCTATCCGTCATTCCATGGTGCTTGGCCCAAAATACTTGGGTGTCTCATTTTCAGTGTTCTTCCTCCAGATCAGATGTGTCAGCTAAACCAGCACTGCCCTCCCCATCCCACAGATGCTTATTGCACATTCTAACCCCCCCCCCGACCATCTCCCAGTCTCAGGGCCTCTCCTGGCCTCTCCTTGAGACTGGTGAAAGACTCATCACCACACACTGTTTCTTCTTTTTCTCAGGAGCTGCAGTTCCAAGCATGCTTTGCTAGAAGTAGGTGCCATTGGCTTAAATGCTGAGTAGACCTTAGAATTGGTCTCCAAGCATTTTGGGATATGGTTTTGTATCCTAGGAGATCTGCAAGCGGAGTTTCTAAAGCGGGACTTCTCTTCCTCTCCTCCCCCATTTATGAACATCATGGCGGGGGGGAGTTGCAGTGGGAAGGGCTCAGCAGAAATCACCTCCCTCCTTCCTCTTCCAAGAATAAAAAATGTCCATCAGCTGCGGTATAAGCTAGGGGTTGTGGCATGCATGCAATGGACTGGGCCATCGGAAGCAATTGTGGAACTGTTGAGGTGCCCCCGGATTTCGCGGTCTTGCTCCTGGGCCTCTAACGGCAGGACTGCACGCAGCCGTTAAGCTACAGAAGCATTTCTCCCCCTGGTTTCTGTCGACAGCAGCTCTGCTGCCTTCCTATCTCTGCCTGTTCTTGCTGCCAGAGGCCCAGGAGCAAGGCCAATAAGAGAAGCTGGCAACCGGGGCCATAAACATTTCAGTGTGTTGTGGTTTGCATGTAGGGCAAAATGTTTTTCTAAATGTAAGCAGATGGATGAATAAAGCCCACTGAGTTTTGCATTGCTACAAAGGTATGTACGGGACTTTTGTTCGCTGGGATTGGACAGATTGCAGAGGGACAAGACAAAAGCCGGAAGGAGAAGACAACTCCCCCCCGGTCAAAGTATTTGTCCACATCCTCTTTCATTTCACAGGGGG
>NW_015172604.1:339136-342574 GCF_001447785.1 Gekko japonicus | reverse complement strand
ATATATATATATATGGTATCAGATTGATCTAATTTCTGTGCACTGAGGACAAGCAAGCTGTAGGTTACAAACTGAACTCTCCAATGCAAGAACAAGATGCATTTCTTCCTTTAGGAGGTGCTATTGTCAGAAGACAATAAAAAGGTTTCAGTTTTGTTTTTGCATGTGGGTGGGTATTCTGTTTGTAATAATTGTTTGGATACACTTATTTTTAATATGCTAGTTGTGATAATTTCATGCCAAGTAAAAATGTCCATAGTCATATTTTATGTTCCTAAAGTAACAGAATGACTTTCAATCTAGAAAAGACAAAAGAAATGCTAATGTAGCATTTTTTCAATTTTTCCAAAAATTTCCACCACCACCACCTCAAAAAAATGGAAAAAACCCGGGTCTTTTTCCGGGCTTCAAAATTTCCAGAAATTTTACATCTCTAGAAGTGACACATACATGGCAACAGGCACATGCAAGCGAGGAAAATGAGTGCGGAAATGTCCACGGAAATGGTCCTCAGCTGGCAGCCATGGCACTGGATGCCTAATGAGATGAAAACTTCCATCTTCAGTCATAGTGTGGCCCAAGAAAGCAAGAAGTTTATGCAAGCAATGGAGATCCAGTGGAGATGTGTATCCCGTATTTAGAAAATTGGCGTCTACCACAGTATGTGAAATGGAAGATGCGGCAACAGGCACATGCAAGCGAGGAAAATGAGTGCGGAAATGTCCACGGAAATGGTCCTCAGCTGGCAGCCATGGCACTGGATGCCTAATGAGATGAAAACTTCCATCTTCAGTCATAGTGTGGCCCAAGAAAGCAAGAAGTTTATGCAAGCAATGGAGATCCAGTGGAGATGTGTATCCCGTATTTAGAAAATTGGCGTCTGCCACAGTATGTGAAATGGAAGTTGCTACACTAGGTCAGTCAGTGTTTTGGGCTTGCTTCTTTCTGGAGTGCGAGGCTTCTAATGTCGTGAGCCTAGTCCTGTTGCACTGTCTCATGCTGTTGATGGCACTGCATTACTCTGGGTCATCCACCTGGCATCTTGGTGAGAAAGGTGGGTTGTAAGATAGTGAAGATAAAAAATAAGTAAACCAAGGCAGGGTTGTCAGAGAAAGAAAACCCCTCTGTTTCAAGGTTCAAGACTTGGCTGACACCTGTACAAAAGAAATCTAGGCCATAAGAGTTAAGGGCACAGCCCTAATTTAGGTTGCATGGGAAAATGCATCTTATGTCCCCATGCCTACCAAGAAAACAGATGCCAGTACTGTCTGCTCTGTGGGGGTACAACCTTAAATACCATCCTCAATTTGGATGGCTGTTTGTGAGAAAACCTGACCTGGACCTTTTTCTGGGCAGTCTAAGACAGTCTCTGACAGAAAAATATGCAGATTGTTGGACCTTGCAGGATTCAGTCACCCAGTCTCTGTTAATTACCATGGGGAGAAAACTCATTTTCTCCGATCTGTGTCCTAGCCTAGCAATTTCTCTCTTGCTTACTGAGGGCTTCTTCAAAAAGGTCTTCTCTCTAGAAACCATCTACCTTGCTTTCTGATGCTATCTCTGAGTCAAATTGTACTTGGACTGTTTTCCTGAGGGCAGTCAGCAGATTTTCTGTAGATTCCACACAAATACTCAAAAGTAAAGGATTTATTAAATGAAACAACATAACGTTTATAACTAGAACAAATTTAAAGTCCCATGGCACCTTTAAGACCAGCAAAGGTTTAATCAGGGTATGAGCTTTTGTGTGCATGGCACACTTTTTCAAATAGATTGGAATGGGGGGTAAGATATTTGTATTTGAAAAAGTGTGCAGGCAAATGAAAGCTCATACCTTGGATAAACCTTTGATGGTCTTAAAGGTGCCACGGGACTCTACACTTGTTCTGCTGCTTCAGGCCAACACAGCTGACTACCTGGGTTTATAACTTTAGTATTCAAGTTTGAGCTAAAAGGATTCAGTGACACTTGCCACAGATTTTCATCCGGACAGACATTTATTTTATTTATTTAGGCATTTTTTACCCTGCCCTCCCCGCTAGCGGGCTCAGGGCAGCTTACAAGGGGCATGAGCCCATACATAAAACCAGATAAGACAATAAAACCATGAATAATAATAACAATACAATAATAAAGTGCTTTCTGTAAACAAGATGGTCTTGAGTGGTTTTGATGGCATTCTCAAATCCTCCCCATTGGGGTGACACTGTCCAGTAGATAGTTCAAGCCAAATCCCACATTATCAGTGCCATGCAATTTATGGTGGAACTTCCAAGGGTGATTCCTAATCCCGATGGTATCGCCACCATTGGTGGTGGTGGTGGCAGCGGCGGCTCCTAATCAAAGTCCTGGTGGAAGAGCTCCGTCTTGCAGGCCCTGCGGAACTGCATAAGGTCCCGCAGGGCCCTGATCTCTGGGAGCTCGTTCCACCAGGTGGGGGCTGCCACTGAGAAGGATCTGGCCCTGGTCGCAGCAAGCTTTACCTTCCGGGGGCCTGGGATCACCAGACATGATTTCCTTCAGATAGCCCTAGCTGAAGCCTAATAAGTAACTACATCATCCTTTCAGGTGATCAACTCTGGGTACAGAGATTCCTGGAGATCTGGGCATGGAGCCTGCGGAGGGCAGGGTTTGGGAAGGGAATGGACTTCAGTGGGGCATCATGCACCCTCCAAAGCAGTTCTTTCCTCCAGGGGAACGGAACTTTGTCCTCAGGAAATTAGTTTAAATTCTGGGAGGTCTTGAGGCCCCACCGGGAGATCATGGGAGAATTCTGGGAGATCTTGAGGCAACCCTACCTGTGTCGTGTCAATCTTGAAGATTCTATGAAAGACCCTAACATCCAGGCACATTACTGGGTGTCTCTCACGTCATAAGAACAGTAGAGGAGCCATGTTGGATTAGGTCAGTGGCCCATCCAGTCCAGCACCCTGTGTCACCCAGGGGCCATCAGGAGGTCCATCAGCGGGGGCCAGACCTCCCAGTTGAATTGACAATTATGAACTGCCATTTCCTATCTGCCCCCACCCTAGAGAAACCCCAGTTTGCTGTCGTAGTTAAGTCTCTCAGCCCCACCTACCTCACAGGGTGTCTGTCTGCTGTGGGGAGGGGAAGAAGTTTGTAAGACACTCTGAGACACCTTTGGGTAGTGAAGGGCCATTGGGTATAAATCCAATCTCCTCTTCTTCAGTGACAAGTTCTCTCACAGCTGTTCTTGAAAAACAGCCGTTTCTGTCAGAGCTCTCTCAGCCCCACCTGCCTCACAGGGTGTCTGTTGTGGGGAGGGGAAGGGAAAGGAGTTTGCAAGCTGCTCTGAGACTCCCTTGGGTAGTGAAGGGCGGGGTATAAATCCAATCTCCTCTTCTTCTACCTCACAGGGTGTCTGTTGTGGGGAGGGGAAGGGAAAGGAGTTTGCAAGCCGCTCTGAGACTCCCTTGG
>NW_015172604.1:303741-339079 GCF_001447785.1 Gekko japonicus | reverse complement strand
AGCTCTCTCAGCCCCACCTGCCTCCCAGGGTGTCTGATGCGGGGAGGGGAAGGGAAAGGAGTTTGTGAGCCGCTCTGAGACGCCTTCAGGTAGTGAAGGGCCATGGGGTATAAACCCAATCTCTTCTCTTTTTCTTCTTCTAAGTGGCTGGCCCAGCTATGACTCAGAACATCAGAAAAGCCACGTTGGATCAGGTCTGTGGCCCCTCCCGTCCAAGCCTCTATGACACTCGGTGGCCAAAGCCCAGGGGCCCATCAGGAGGTCCTCCGGCGGGGCCAGACTCCAGTGATTCTCCCCTAACCAGTGTCCCCTCTAAGCTGAGTTAGTGTGAGCTAGCTCACAGTTTTTTAGCCTCCAGCTCACAGATTTTTGTCTCCGCTCGGGAAGGGATGGCTCCGGGGCAGACTAATTTACGCAGCAGCCAAATGGCTCGCTCAGAGTTTTAAGGCCGGTAACCTGGAGCTGCGGTGGCTCAAGTGGTTAAGACGCTGAACTGCAGGCTGTGGAAGGTCAGTAGTTCAGCGGTTCAAGACCCGGGTGCCGCAAGACGGGGTGAGCTCCCATCTCTAGTTCCAGCTCCTGCCAACCTAGCAGTTCGAAAGCAAGAAATTGCAAGTAGATAAATAGGGACCACTTTGGTGGGAAGGTAACAGCGTTCCGTGCGCCTCGGTGTTTAGTCATGCCGGCCACATGACCACGGAAACGTCTTCGGACAGCGCTGGCTCTTCGGCTTTGAAACGGAGATGAGCACCGCAACCCTAGAGTCGGACTCGACTGGCTTTCGAGCAAGGGAACCTTTACCTTTTTAAGCTCACAAAGTAGAATTTCTGCTCACGAGACTCTACAGCTTAGAGGGAACATTGCCAGCCCTAACCCTCCAGGGAACACCTTTTTACCCTCCCCCTTTAAACCCTTCCCTCTTTCGCGATCCAAGTCGCGGCCAGTTCGATGCAAAACCCGCCCGGCAAGCGGCGTCCAGAGCTGCAGCTGGGCCCGCGGGCAGCCTCTGCTGTCGCGGCCGGTGGCTTCCCTTCCAAATACCGACCGGGGCCCGAGGCCCTGTTCGGCTTCCCAGCTCTGACCAGCGTGGGCGAGCCCCGGGCCCATCCTGGAATCTCCACCCCGGATTAGCCTTAAACGTCCCGTTGCCAGAGCGACGCGGAGCGTCACATCCTGGCGACGGCGGGTGCAGCACGTGCAGCCGTCCCCCCGCCGGAATTTGGTAAGCCTACCTCCTCCTCGCGAGCCCAGCCGGTCGGGGCGCCTCGTGGGTTTGGCGCGACGCGCCGGGCAAGGACTGCGGCGGCTGGCGGGGCTTCCCCGGCCCTGGGCGGGCACAGGCACACGGCCTCCCACCCCACCCCGGAGGGATCTTGCCCGCTCTCTTCCCTGCCTGCCGGCGGAGCCCCAGCACAGGTCCCGGCGGGTCGGTAGTCTGCAGGCGGGCAGGGAAGCGGGGGAAAGGCGTCCTCTGGATTCCGTCGCGGTCCCGACCAATGCTCCCTCTAAGCTGTGGGGGTCTTGTGAGCCACAGGCCGCTAGTAGGCTTGCAGACTTTGGGCCTGAGCCATTTTGAAATGAATGAACCATGCTAAAATAGCATAGAGTACAGCAGTTTGCAGCTTGCTCTCGCTTTAGTATTGGGTGTATTTGAAATTTTGCTTGTAGACAACTGAGCATTTATACCTTTAAATTCCATAAATATGCCAATTAAGAAGAAGAGATTGGATTTATACCCCGCCCTTCACTATCCAAGGGAGTCTCAGAGCGGTTTACAGTCTCCTTTCCCTTCCTCTCCCCACAACAGACACCCTGTGAGGCAGGCGGGGCTGAGAGACCTTTGACAGAAACTGCTCTTTTTCAAGAACACATGGAATTCACTGCCACAGGAGGTGGAGGCGGCTACAAGCATGGATGGCTTCAAAAGGGAATTAGATAAGCATTTGGAGCAGAGGTCCATCAGTGGCTATTAGCCACAAGGTATAGATAGGGGCTCTGGGGCAAGTGATGCTCTGTCTTCTTGGTGTTTTTTTGGGGGGGGGTCAACAGTGGGAGGGCTTCTAATGTCCTGGCCCCACTGGTGGACCTCCGGATGGCACCTGGTATTTTTGGCCACTGTGTGACAGAGTGTTGGACTAGATGGCCAATTGGCCTGATCAAACATTGGCTTCTCTTATGCTCTTATAGGAACTCTCGGTCTAGGGCCAAGTGATGCTCTGTATTCTTGGTGCTGGGGGGGGGGCAACAGTGGGAGGGCTTCTAGTGTCCTGGCCCCACTGGTGAACCTCCTGATGGCACTGGTATTTCTGGCCACTGTGTGACACAGAGTGTTGGACCGGATGGGCCTTTGGCCTGATCTAACATTGGCGTCTCTTATGTTCTTATTCTACTTTGTGAGCTACGGGCATTAAAGCTGTGAGTGAGCAATGTGGCTGCTGCATAAATCGGTTTCCTCTGGAGCCATCCTTCCTGAGCTAGGATAAAAATATGTGAGCCGGAGGATAAAAAACTGTGAGCTAGCTCACACTAACTCAGCTTAGAGGGAACACTGGTCCCGACCCTCTGCGTGTCTGCTTGGAGGGAAGCGGAACGGATTCGCGGGTGCTTCCAGGCGGGCCGCGTGGCGCGCTGAGCACGGCTGCCGTCACACGCACTCTCAGCCTGGGCATTTCCCAACTGGGTTTGGCCCGTTCACACCATAGAATCCAGTTGGGAAGGGCACTGGGCGTGGGTTCTTGAGTGTGCGTGAGCCCAAGCGGGCGGAGAGCAGCGCTGTTCGGCAGAGGGCTCACGAGGTCGTAACCAATGCTCCCTCTAAGCTGTGGAGTCTTGTGAGCAGAAATCCTACTTTGTGAGCGGCTGGCATTAAAGTTGTGAGCGAGCAATTTGGCTACTGCATACATTAGTGTGCTCTGGAGCCATCGTTCCTGAGCTAAGACAAAAATGTGTGAGCCGGAGGCTAAAAAACGGTGAGCTAGCTCACACTCACTCAGCTTAGAGGGAACACTGGTCGTAACTCTGCCGATAGATCGCCTCGGGCCAGCTCCTGGCAACGCAACGGGGTGCCCTCCGGCTTGGAGTGGCCTTCCTGCCTAAAGGAGTCCAGGGGCGCCTTTACGCCCCTGCTTGAGTGCACACAGAAGCTCATACCCAGAACGAAACTTTTTTGGTCGTCAAGGTGCCCTGGACTCAAACCTTGTTTTTCTGCTTCAGACCCCCCCCCCACCCCCCAGTCTTTCTGCCTCAGTGTACCTGAGATCAGGAGGCAGCTGGAGTTTCTGCCTCTGGTTCACTCATTTTGAAGGCCTTTTGGCACCTTTCCTTTCTTGTTGCTTTTCTCCTTGCGCTGCCACTGAAGACCTGCCACACAACACGTGTCCTTCTGCTGACATTTATTTTTGTTTCTTGTTCTCTAGGGTTAATGTCCACGTTCGTGATGAGAGACAGATAAGTACCGTGCGGTGGCCTCCTTGCTGCAGGAAGAGTCTCCTTGAGGCGTTTGGCCCTGAGGGCTGTTATCTTTCCGTGTGCTTTTCTTACAAACTGTGGGTTACCCCTTCACAAGGCCTTGTTCAGAAATGGCCAGTTTAGCCAACAAAGACTCTTATTTACAGCAACTGGCTAAGAAGATTTGCGCCCAGGAAGTGCAGGAGCCACGAAAAAGAAAATTCGGTACAGTTTCTGAGATTCACATTGGTCTTCATGGATGTTGTATTACCAAATGTGCTGCCTCTTAGGCTGTAAGCTCCTCTAGGCACAAGTGGTTATACTGCAACTTGGGACAAATGAATTTCTTTGGCCTTCAAGCTCATTTCCAGCAAACACAGTTGCACAGTGCCCTCTGGAAACAGAGCTGTTGCTCCAAAACTGGGTGATTTGTGGAATTCTGAAGCTGCTGTGACATCGAGGATCATGAGGGCTAGCCACTTGAATTCTTCCTGAGTGAATATTTATTCATTCATAGGCTTATTTGCTGCCCTTCTTTTTAAAGAAAAGCATCTCGTGGTGAGGTTCACAGGAATTGTGTGCTCATTGGGATGAGCTGAGTGGCTCAAAATTTGTTTGTGATCCGCCCTGAGCCCGCTCGCAGGGAGGGCAGAATATAATTTGATAGAAATACATAAGTATATATATCTTTCACATTTAAAAAAACCTGTCTCAGAAAGCAGATTTAAGGAAAACTCCTCCTCCAGGTAATTCCCACTCTCGTTGGTGTGAAACTCTTTGAAATTATAGTAAATTAATTTGTCCAGAATTTGGGGCATTTATTTCTGCATTTAATGCAAGTATATACCACTCTTTCTCTTTAGTTGCCAAAAAATAGTTTGTAGTTTAATTCCAAAAAAACAGCAAGCGACAGACAATTGTCTTGGGCATTTGGCTGTTTTGGGTAGTCTAAGCAGCCTGGTCCAGTTGGTCTCCTGTCTTCTTTTCAGGGCACAGGGAAAGGGCCACCCCGATCGGTGGAGGTCTTCTGGGCTGTTGGGGGGTCCCTTTAGTCCTGGAGGCAGATTCTCCCTGTCCTGTCCTTCCTGGCATGCCAGAGACAGGCTTAGATTGTTTCCCTCGCAGGAAATGCAACTCACTTCTCTGCCTTCCCACTTCCCCAGGACCTGGGTCAGGGGAGGACGATGCTCAGCCGAAGAAGAAGAAGAAAAGAAAGAAGTTGAAGCAGCAGGCCCAGGGCGTGGGAGGTGCCCCTCCGGGCAAGCCGGCAGTCACTGACGCCTTCAGAGCACAGGCTAAGCCAACAGCAGCGAATGCCAAGAAGTCAGGGCCTGGGGTCAGTGTTGCATCCGGTGCCCGCAGGCCGGCTGCTGCTGGGGGGAATGGGAGCGGAGCCCAGAATGGCATTACAGGTGAGGATGGTTCCGTAGTGAGCAAGAGCAGGGAGTGGGCTGGTGGGACAGGAAAAAACGCAGAGCCATGGTGGGAGCTGTGCAGATGGGGTCAGGCTGGATTCTCCGTGGTCATCG
The DNA here is from genome assembly GCF_001447785.1 of Gekko japonicus. NCBI lineage: Eukaryota > Metazoa > Chordata > Lepidosauria > Squamata > Gekkonidae > Gekko > Gekko japonicus. The sequence continues at coordinate 334,103 of NW_015172604.1, read as the reverse complement.
GGGCTGTATTATTTGTTTAGAGTGTTTTCACCCCATGTTTCTCCCTGGCGGGGACCCCTAAGAACTTACAGAATGCACAAGAAGAAAAAACACAGTACGATACACCACGTTCTGGGCTAGTCCTGGATCTCCTTTTCTGGTTCCCTCCAGGCCTCAGCTTCAAGCCGTGGGCCACAAAACATGCGCAAGAGCCCTTTGGCTTGTGCCTCTGGCCGTGCCCATGGAGGAGAAACAGAAGCTCAGCTCCGATCTCATCCAGTTGGCGAAGAACTGTTCCTCAGCCATGCCCCCCCCCCCCAAGTACACATCTCTCTGTTTTCTTCCATTCAGTGCATGGGGGAGGGACTGGAAGAGAGACAAACAGGGTGTTGGGGGTGGAGAGAAGATCAGGGCAATACTGGGGAGAAAGTACTGGTGGGTGGGAATGCAAAACAGGATTGCACTTCCCATCGACTGGTCTTCTGTGCAGGCACGCATCCCTGCCTTCTGCACCCCTAGAGCCTTAGTTTCTGGGGCTCTCTGGCAGCCGCGTGGAGAGAACTAAGGGAGTAGCGCCCCTCCTCCTGGTCATGAGATCGTCATGAGAAAGCACCAGAGGGAGGAGGACGCTCCTTGTCTGCTAGAAAGCTTTGGAAGTCACAGCAAACCTGCGGCTAATGGGACGCGATGCCCTAGAATTTTCACGGGCCTTTTGCTAGTCCATCATACTCAGCATTTCCTTAAGTGAATTTTGGAGTGTGTTATACATGCTGTCTTGACTTGGTGCTGGAGCAGAAAATGCCACCTGTCGCCATCCGCAGCATGGTTGGTGAAGGATTTGATGCTGGAGGTGGGGTGGGAATTCCGCTGCAAGATGAGCTGAATTCTATTATTGTTTATGGAAATGGAGCCGACTTGTGTGTCCGAGTATACAATTGTACTCTGGCATAATTTATCCAGATTTGTGCAAAGAGCTATGCAGGATGTTGAAAGTGCTGCTTCTCTCTCCCCTCCTTAAATACATCTTATCAACCATCCTGCTAGCTTCTGAGAGTTTAGTAGGGATTGGTCGTGTACAAACAAGCATATTGTTGTAACCACAGGGACTAGAAACTTGCTTTTTTTTGGGGGGGGAAGAGCTGAGATTATCAGGAAACTGAACAGACACCTTTTGCTCTTTGCCTCTGGGACGGCACTATGGGCCTAGCCCTGACCCTGAGGTGCACATCCACATGTGTCCCCTTTCTGCGCAAGGTCCTGTGCTGTGCTGTGCATGGGAGAAACACCACCTCTGCTTTGGTTGGGTTTTTTTTCTCCTGAAGAGCTGGAAGTGCACACCCTGGTTTCCAGCTCCCCGAGTCCATGAACTCCATGCTGGGTGAACTGGAAGACTTGCAGGAAGGAGTAGTGGGACAATGTGCTTCTTTAGACAGGTGCAGGACTGGGTTTCTGGTACCCCAAGATCCTTAGCTGTCTTCTTCACTTTCCACAGTAGACTTCTTGTTTTGGCTGAAGGACAGGCAGTGTCTGGTGTCAGACAAGCAGAACCTGCCCTTTCTTGGTTTTACCGCTGCCTCCTGTCTTTTTGCTTAAAGAGTCTCCGCCCTTCTTTTTCCATGCAGGTAGCCAGAGCAGGCCCGATTCCTTCTCCACCATGACTCTGTTGCGTCAGAGGTTGCATGAGAAAATACAAGAAGTCTCGGGTCAGGTATGGTCTGCACCGTTGTTAAAATAATGGTTCTCAAAGGATGGTGAAGGGCCTGATGGTTAAACCAGTTTAGATGCGTGGTTCTGGACCTCTCCCCACCAGTCTTTATCCTAGGAATTCTGTACCACTTTGCTGCTTTCTGTCTACTATGTGGATCCTAACTGAAACATTCCAAACCCTGCACAAGGATAGGTTTTGCAACTGAGATAAACTAAAGAAGGTTTTGTTGCAACCAATGTTCCCTCTAAGGTGTGGAGTCTTGTGAGCAGAAATCCTACTTTGTGAGCGGCTGGCATTAAAGTTGTGAGCGAGCAATTTGGCTACTGCATACATTAGTGTGCTCTGGAGCCATACTTCCTGAGCTAAGACAAAAATGTGTGAGCCGGAGGCTAAAAAACGGTGAGCTAGCTCACACTCACTCAGCTTAGAGGGAACACTGGTTGCAACATTACCTGAATTCTGAGTAGAAGATGTGATGGGAGTTGTTATAGTTCAGAACATATCTGTTTCCAGTATTCTGTGTGTAAAACACACACACCCCCAGTATGATATGAAATGCAGAATTCAACTTGCTGATGATCTTGGTTAATGTGTTTCTCCCCCTCCCTCTTTTCTCACAGCATTGCACCTCAGCTGTCAATGCATTGTCCAGAGGTTGTGCTGCATGCCTCCTTGTTTCTCTTCATTACAAGGACAGGCAGAATAAATTAGGCCAATAAGCCAAAACATGTGGATTGAGCACATTTGTGTAATTTATACACATTGTGGAGTTTAGTGTCATTCTGCAAATTTTTTTTAAAGTGCAAAGGACATGGTTTTCCCTGCCTCTTAATAGCTAAACTTTCTTCTGGTCCCATAAGTGGTTCTGCTTTCTTTTCAAGTTCCTGTTTCTTAACAGGGAAGGCCCAGACAGCTGTCACCGGCTGCACTGAAGAAGCAGCAGCGGAGGAAATACGAGAAGGAGAGAAAGAAACGCCGGAGAAAAGAATTAAGAGTGAAGGGAAAAACTGAGAAGAAAGGAGCGGGAGAGGTGTCGACAGGGGCCATTTTGGAGCTCGCGGCCCCCAAGAACGATGGCAAGTCCAACATGGCCTTCAACAAGGTTGAAGTGCACGAAGAGCAGCTGAGCAAAGCGGAGAAGAGGAAAGAGAAGAGGAAGACTGTGAAAGGCAACCTCACCCCACTGACAGGGAAGAACTACAAGCAGCTCTTGAGTCGGCTGGAGGTTCGGAAGAACAAGCTGGAAGACCTGAAGGACAAGGATGAGAAGAAGGCCCAGGAGCTGGAGACCAAGATGAGATGGACCAATGTCCTCTACAAGGCTGAAGGTGTCAAGATTCATGACGATGAGAACCGGCTGAAGAAGGCCGTTAAGCGGAAAGAGCAGCGCAAGACCCAGCGCCAGAAGCAGTGGGAAAAGCGGACTGAGCAAGTGGTGGAGAAGATGCAGCAGCGCCAGGACAAGCGCCGCAAGAACCTCCAGAAGAAGAAGCTGGCCAAGATGGAGCGGAAGAAGAGCAAGGCCCGCAAGAGGGGCCGTGTCTTGCCTGAGGATCTAGAAAAAGCTGGCTCCAAATGAGCCAGACTTAGTGGATGGTTTCACCTGCTTCGGATGAACTGAGTTTAGCGGATGTCTTTATTTGTTCCAAAGTGGATTATTGAGGGACCTGTTAATAAAACTACTGTCTGTAATGTCTTCGATGTTGTTTATATTTTGGACCCAAACCTCCTTGGCTATGATTCAGCAGAATACAGAACTATACAAGCATGTATTCCTCACTGTCCAACTGGGGAGGGGAACACCAGACAAACTTTCCTGTTTGTGTGATTCCTCATCCTGCTACAGTGTTAAAAAACACAAGCCTGGTTTTACCATTAGCCACTTAATAGGGTACGTGTGTCAAATTTCCTATGGAGGGGTTTTTTACATTTTTTTTTGAAGAAGCAACTTTACCAGACTAGGGCAGTGGGGAAGGAGGAGGGGAATGAATATAGTTACTAGACCAGTTTGGTGTAGTGGTTAAGAGGGGCAGACTCTAATCTGGAGAACTGGGTTTGATTCCCCACTCCTCCATATGCAGCCAGCTGGGTGACCTTGGGTCAGTCGCAGTTCTCTCAAGAGCAGTTCTCTCAGAGCTCTCTCAGCCCCACCTACCTCACAGGGTGTCCTGTTGTGAGGAGAGGAAGGGAAGGAGATAAGCTGCTCTGAAATTCCGAGTGAAAGACGAGGTATAAATCCAACTCTTATTCTTCTTCGTTAGTAATTGGTGAGAGAAGAGTGAGGTTTTTGTTTATTAAAACCATTTCTCGACCACCAATTTATACAATACCAAGAATTATTGCCAAAGAAGGCAAAGATAAACCAATAAATAAAACATGCAAAAACACTAGCGATGAGGTTTTGACAGTGTTCACAAGCCTGCCTGGGCTCCCCAAATTCGTTTCCCTCAAATTAATTCGAGCCGTCAACCAAGATGTCTTGCATCCCTTACTAAACTGAAGGAAGGATGGCAACCCCTTTCCTGATCTCTTCTAGAAGAAAGTTCCAAGAAATCCCCTTTGCTTCCTCCCCTGGATTGCACCTGGTGAATAGACGGGACATTGAATCAAACCTGTTGTCCAGCTCTCCATTGGGGCTGAGGGTGTAGAGGTGGCCCTGCAGGTCTGTAGGTGTCAGGGCTTGAAGAATTATCCAAGTAAGTGCCAGCCTTTTAGACTGAACTCAAAAAATTGGCAGCCAGTGAGTATGTTCAAAGCAGCTGTCAGTGAAGAAAGACAATCTAGTGCTTAGTGGGCACTAGGTGCAGTACACTGTTGTTTAAAGTAATATTTATAAAATGAGACGCTCAGATTCATGAAGGAAAACCCTGTGACCAGCAGAGTTAAAGGGCCATGAAATGCTCATTCGGTGCCATTTCAGTGCAAGCATAAATGTAAACAGGATAAGGCAAGTGGCCGTTCACAACAGCAGTAATCACTGATGTCACAACTTCCTACACTGGGGAATTAATTCAGCTAGGATCTGTTGAAACCCCAGCAGAAACCTCACTGTCAGAATCAGGGTCCAGCAAAAATACTAGGCTCCAGAAGCAGACTAAATCTTAAGATTTCCTGTGTCCCATGTTCTCATTTGGTAAAAGCTGCTAGAAATGTCAGAAGCTGAAAGAAAAATAGGAATCCTGAAATAAGATGGTGTATCCCCAGACTGTGTCGTGAGACGTTCTGTGCCGTTTCTTGAAAGATCCTATTCCAATCCTGTGTGCCTAATTTTTGTAGTTAAAATCCTGGCATGTAAAACAACAGGCTACACAGCTCAAAAGCATCCCGCCTGTGCTCAGCGGCGTCGTTTCCTCATGTCATGGCAGTTGTATAATGGTCCCGGTCACACGAGCGGGATGATCTGCTGCCAAAGGGAGGCAAATTAGAGCCAGAGCAAAAAGAACCGCGGGAGTGTGATCCGACGTGCCGCCGCAGCTCCGTGCTCCGGCAGCCGATTACACGTTGTGCAGCAAACCGGCAGTAACACGGTTGTGCGCATGCATGGGACGGGGAATGGCGCTGGCTGCGACGGGCTACCAGCGCTTCCCCGACCAGACGCCTGGAGTTGCCGCGCATCATCCGGAAGGTAGTGCTCAAAAGGTAGTACCTTTTAAATGTGAGTTTTCGGGCCAAAGGGCCGGATCGGGGATGGGTGCGTGACGCTTCCCAGATGTTGCAGTGTGATCGTGCCCACTTGATGCACCCCCGATCCGTCCCTCTTGCGGGGCAAATCCTCCCATGTGACTGGGACCAATGTGTACTTCATATTAAACAAGGAAGGAATACTTATTTTGCCACGCCCTAAAAGATTCTGTGATTCCTCACTGCTTTTTGTACTTGATAGCTAGCCAGTGACAGCTGCCATAGCCCAAAGGTGGACCATATGTGTTCTATTTATTTATTTATTTATTACTTCAATTTGATATACCACCCTAACCCCCATGGGGGTCTCTGGGTGGTTTACATGTGGGGTGCTAGTCACATTTGAACCCTAAGGCAACATTGATTCTATGGGTGGGGCTGCCTACCGGCACCCAGGTGGAAGCTGATGTCTCTTCGGCTTGGCTGTTCTTCTTCTTTTTTTTTCCGGCTCCATTCTCGGCAGCTAGCTGTTCTTTTCCTGGCGCTTAGGCAGTCAGGCGGTCTGATACACAGGTGACGTCCTTCTCCAGTCTGGCTACGTCCTTCAGGCTCCGCTGCGCATTTGGGTGACGTTGCTGTGCCTCCGCCTCTGCTGACGACAACCACCTGCTGTTTCTGCCGCTGGCCACCAGGGATCACTCCTTTCTGGCTCTGCTGCTACTGCTCACTGCCGCCTCGACGCCATGCCGCTACCTCTGGTATGCTGCTGCAGCTGATGTCCTGCTGCAGCCGCCGCCGCAGCCGCCGTTGCCTTCCACGCACCTCCGTAGAGGAGGGTGCCCCCTACCCTTCTAAGGTTCCCATTTATCTACTCGCCATCAGTTACTTCAGCTTCCGAACCGCTGGGTGGGCGGAAGCTAGGACTAGGGTCGAGAGCTCACCCCGACCGCGGTGGGACTCAAACAGCCATAGTGGCTGCTCTAGTGTTGTTAAAGCAGGCGTTTTACAGCCTGCGCCACCGCTCACTGAGGCATCCTTAACAGAAAATGCCCTCCATGTATCAGAATCTGATGATTGCCTGTTTTTGTTGTTCAGTGCAACAAAACCAGCTTTTGTGTGCTGGGCAGTTTTTGACAGGAAAGTGGTTTTGGTTGCCCAGAGTGGGGCAGAATCTGACAGGAGGACGGTGTTGTCGTGATGCAGGCCGAGGCCCTTCTCGCCTGCGCTGCACGAGATCCTTCAGTTATGGATGGTGCAGGTTGAACCTTGACTGTGGTACATGAAGCGAGAATCTTCTGTACGGAGCATTTTTATGCCTCCCAAAATTTCTCATTACGTGGCAGACTGCTTGCTGAATTAGGGGAGGACGGTTGGGTAGAATGACGACATGTATTTCTGGACACTTTAGGTCAGATATGTCTTGGGATGAATTTGAAGAACGTGGAGGACCAATGTGGGCCAGGCGTCAGGAGCATCATTCTGGGTGGGGGAACTGGCTGATGACTCCGAGCTATCCAGAGACCTTCCCCAGAGTCGATGGGAAATGGACATTTTCCCAGTGGGAGGGGCTGCTGCTGACCAGTAGTGAAGTGTCAGAGTATTGTGGTCTGCTCCCTCTTCTGCGATGGGGACCACCTTTCTTGAGAGGCCCTGTGTGCCTTTGAGGAGGGTGGGGAGATCTAGGCCGGTGGGTCGATTCTGGAGAGGGGAGGGTACAGGAAAGGAAGGAGATTGGAAGCCACTCTGAGACTCCGAGTAAGGGCGGGGTATAAACAGCGGTCATTAAGTAGAAAAAGAGCTAGGGGAACTCATTAGTATAACTCATTAGCATATGCCACACACCCTGACATCACTGGAAGTGTGTCATAAGGCCACACCCCCTGGCATCACCGGAAGTGTGTCATAAGGCCACACACCCCGCCCCCAACGGTCTCGGCCGCTGGCGGCGGCCTTGCAGCTCCACTGCCGAGCCCCATGAGGGGCCCGGCAGTGGGCCTGCAAGGCCGGCGGGAATGCAAGGAAGCCCCGCGAAGGCCCTCCCTGGCCCCAGGCAGGCAGGGGTGGGGAGAGGCAGGGAGGAAGCAACTTACCCTCCCTCTTCTCCTGCCTCCTCCTGGCTGAATGAGGGCCGGAAGTGGGGCGGCCGGAAGCAAGGGGCAGGGCTTCGTCGTGTGCCCCGCCCCCTCACACCTCACCCGGGGGAACTGCGATCCCCCGCGATCCCCCCCCGAAATGACCTCTGCATACAATCATACAATCATACAATCATACAATCACAGAGTTGGAAGAGGCCTCACAGGCCATCTAGTCCAACCCCTTGCTCAATGCTGGATCAGCCTACAGTATCAATACGATTCTGTCAGGCTCATTCTAGCTATGAGAGTAAAAGGAGGAACTGCTGCCTCGGATATGCCTTACCTCAGGAAATGTGAGATTACCCAGGAGACTGTTTTTGTCATCCCACTGAGTTGAAGTCCCACTTTGGAATGAGAGAAGTGCAGGAGGCAGTGGGGTTCAGGCACAGAGATGCTCTCGTCTGACATGGCAAGTCTTGCTCTGGTCATCCCCATGATCCAAACGGCTTATGAGGACTTGGCCTCCGCCAGAAGCAGGACATGCAGACATGGTTTCAGGGGTGCGCACACTGGTGAAAAGGCTGCAAGGTGGATTCTAGGCTCACCTTCAGCCTCTCACACAGCAGAAGGTTTACATGTTGGTGACCATGTGTGACCCATGCATGAAGTACAAGATCGCCAAGCGGGCCAATGAGCTCATTCGCTGGAGAGACGAGGTCTTGTTAGCCAAATTGCCATATTTCATTATTAATATGGGGGAATTGTGATTATTAAATGGTAATAGGTATATAAGGGAGCAATAACCTATGTATACAGGAGTCCCACTGCAGTAACCCAGAGATAAACGCAGAGACCAGATCTTAAAGAAATGGTTTCTTTACTGAGAAGTTTCCACAAGCATACAATATATTCAGGCACACACGCAATTACACAGATCTAAGAAATGGAGATGGAAAGGTATAGTGACATTCGCATTAGCAGGTAATTCGTTGGGGGTGTGTGTGTGATATGTACCTGTCCTGAAGAGGCGAAGTGATTCTGCAGCAAAAAGAGGAAGTTAGACTATAAGGGTGTTAAGTCCGTGCTTAACAAAGTAGTCAGAGAGTGATTTCAGAAAACTCAGGTTTATTCAGCTCTTCAATCGACTTCTTCTGACACGGTACAACTCCTCATAGCCCGAACAGCTTGTCCATTTCAGCTGCTCGGTATTTAAACATTCCGGGCTAATGTAGCCACACCTACTGTACATTAAACCAACCTATCAGGTTGTGTGCATGAACGACCAATCATAAGCGGTCCCGCTTACATACATTCAAATCTGATTGGCCACAATACTTTTCGGCGCGAATCCCTGCCGAAGCTTGAAGCTTTGCATGGCTTTTCTATGGGAGGATTCACATACCTCCTAATGCATTCAGGGCAGCATCTGAATACATTACAATTCCCTCCCCCCTAAGCAAAAACAACTACGAACAATCATAATCGCTCAGGTAGGAAGGTGCACGTCTCGTTCTCTGAGACCGTCTTGGTGGACTCGGCTCAGGGCTAGATTCCGTCAGTGGCACTTCAGTTGGCTCTGGGACCTCAGAGCCAGGAACACTTCCATCCGTTACACTTAGTTCGAGAGGAGGGGTCTGCCCAGCCTCGGGAACAGTGCTGATGCCCTCAGGCCCGTCAGCACTCGCCTCCAGGGGAGGTCTCGGAAGGTCCTCGGGGTCTATTGACTCAGTTGGCAACGCGTTGGGTCGGTCAGTCGCCCACCGTTGCCTCAACTGGTCTATGTGCCTACGCCACTTGCGACCATCAGCAAGTCGTACCACATACATTCTGGACCCAACAGTTTCAACAATAGTGGCTGGGAGCCACAAGTGACCACTGGCATAATTTCTCGCATACACCTTGTCATCTTTCTCATATATGCGTACCTTCGTTTGTTCACTCTGCTGTGGTGGTTTAAGGTCATTCAGGTCCGGGTGCAACCTATCTAATAGGGTTGCCAGCCTCCGGCCCATCAGCATTTCGGCCGGACTGCGGCCAGTTGCTGAACAAGGGGTAACATGCTGTCTGAGCAAGAACGAAGCTAGCTTTACCCCCCAGTCACCATAAACCAATTTACTCAGTGCTTCTTTGGTGGTTCTTACCATTCTTTCCGCCTGGCCATTCGAAGCCGGGTGGAATGGGGCCGATGTAATCTGCCTGATTCCGTTATCAGCCAGAAATTTTTCAAACTCCATAGATGTAAATTGCGTCCCGTTATCACTGACCAATACATCGGGTATACCATGGGTCGCAAACAGGCGCCGCAGCACATTGATGACAGACCCGGAAGTGGTGGAATGCATGTGCGCAACCTCCAACCATTTCGTATACGCATCAACAATAATAAGGAACATTTGTCCCTGAACTGGCCCCGCAAAATCTAGGTGGAGCCTCGACCAAGGTTTTCCCGCCGACTCCCAACGCTGCGGAGTGGCGGTTGACGGCTCAGGCCTAGCCTGCTGACAGGGCTCACACACTCTGACCCAATCCTCGATTTCCGCATCAAGCCCGGGCCACCACACATAACCACGGGCCAGTGCCTTCATGTGGACCATGCCTGGATGGCCCTCATGGAGTGATTTCAGCACTTTTTGTCTGAGGCAGTGAGGCACCACCACCCGGTTTCCCCACAGTAAACAGCCCTTAGACACAGACAGCTCGTTTTGGCGCGCTTTGTACATGCGAAATTCCGGCTCCATAGCACCCATCGGCCACCCCCTCCAAACCCAGTTAAGAACTCTCGCAATTACACTGTCCTTAGCCGACGCAGCGGCAATGTCCTTGGAGGTGATGGGTGCTTGCGGCAGTTCTTCGATGGCCAACACAGAGGCCGTTGGCGCAGGGTCCAAATCTCGGCCGGGCAGCGGGCAACGACTTAATGCGTCCGCATGTCCGATGGCCTTGCCCGGCCGGTGCTCCAGGTCATAGTCATAGGCCGACAAAAACAAGGCCCAACGGAGCATTCTGGCAGACATTATATTTGGAAGTTGCCGGTCCGGGGCAAAGATTCCAAGCAGCGGCTTGTGGTCCGTCACAAGTAGGAAATGTCTGCCATACAAGAAATCGTGAAATTTTTTAACTGCTGATACCAGCGCCAGTCCCTCTTTGTCTATTTGAGCATAGTTCTTCTCAGCTTCAGATAGCGACCTTGAGTAAAACGCGACGGGGGCCTCCCGTCCGTCTTCCAGTACATGACTCAATACCGCCCCCACCCCATAAGGAGAGGCATCTGCGGCCAAGACCAACAATTTCTGGTCATCGTAATGGGTCAACACTGCATTTGATGACAACAATGATTTCACCCCTTCAAACGCCTTTTTTTGTTCAGCACCCCACCGCCATTTTGCGTCCTTGTGAAGGAGCGCATGTAAAGGTGTGCATAAGTTCCTCATCGGATCTTCCAGCAATGAGAACGTCATCAAAATAAGGGACCGTTCCTGGTACCCCCCTCAACAGCCCCTCCATGAGACTCTGAAAAATCCCTGGGGCCACATTCACACCAAATTGGAGCCTGTTTACTTTGAACGCCCCCCTGTGTGTCACAATGGTCTGTGCTTCAGCAGCTTCCTTGGTCACGGGAAGCTGCTGGTCAGCCTGGGCCAAGTCGAACTTCGCAAAGACTTTTCCCCCCCCCAACGATGCCCAGACATGGCTAATTACCGGTACTGGGTACGAGTGCTGTTGCAATGCCCGCTTTATGGTGCATTTGTAGTCAGCACAGATGCGTACTGACCCGTCCGGCTTAACAGGGGTTACAATGGGGGTCTCCCACCGACTGAAGGGAACTGGCTCTAACACGCCCTGCTCGATGAGCTTGTCCAGCTCTGCTTCGATTCTGGGCTTAAGAGGAATGGGAACCTTCCTATACTTGAGGCGAACCGGCCTCACGGCAGGATCAAGTTCAAACGCTACTGGGGGTCCCGTATATTTTCCCAGGCCACCCCCAAACACATCAGTAAATTCCTTATACAGTACAGCCCATTTATTCTTCGTTACACTATTAATGCCAGAAATAGCAATTCCCAACGGTTCAAACCAGTCAAGCCCCAGCAAATTCACTCTGTTCCCCTCAGCCACCAACAATGAAAGGGTCGCCCGCTTCCCCTTAAACTCAACTTCAAACGTATCCCTCCCTGCCAGAGGTATACGCTTGCCCTGGAAGTCGGACACTTGTGTGTCTGCTGGCTTCAGCCGGCGACGACTCCTGGTGGGGAACAACTGCTGCCATGACTTGGACGAAATTACGGTCACCGACGATCCCGAGTCGACCTCCATGCCACACGGAACGCCGTCTAGATGGACCGTCACGTTGATCTTGCCTGTGCCTCCGATTCGTTGGACCGAAGGTGCGCTTGATCGTACGACCTGGCAGCTGGTTTCATGTTGTGCGGCTCGGGAACGTTGCTTCCTGGGCTTGTTTGAGGGCGTTGAAACTTTTGGCGCTCTGCAAGCACGAGCGATGTGGCCCCGCCTTCCGCATGCTCTGCAGTCGACGTCCTTGGTCCAGCAGCTTTCTCTGGAGTGCTTGCCGCCACAGCCGGTGCAAGGAGGAGTGGGCGAAGTCCTCACTTGGGTCCGCTGGTTCGCAGGCCCTTTCACAGTGCAGACGTCTTCAGCCGCGCCCTCACGCTCTCCTTCGGACCCCTGGTGGTGAACGCGTAGCTCTGTTGCAGCCAGACGCTGACGCACCTCCCGGGTCGATTTGTCCGCTGTCTCCGCTGCGATGGCTTCATTGTAGGCGTCGGCCCAGGTCAATTTCGCCTTTGCGAACAGGCGCTGCTGCAGTCGCTCGTCCCGCATGCCACACACCAGCCTGTCTCGCAGGGCCTCCTCTACGTCGGCGAAGTTACACGGTCTGGCCGCTTTACGTAGAGCCGCTACAAAATCGGACACGGTCTCGTTGGGCGCTTGGTTCCTCTTGAAGAACGCGTGCCGGCTTGCGATCTCCGACGGTTGCGGGGAGAAGTGTGCCTTCAACTTCTCCGTCAGCTCTTTGAACGGCACTTTTCCGATGTCCGCTGGTGCCACCAGAGACCTGGCGACATCGAACACGCTCTTGCCACAAGAGCTCAGGAGGGTGGCTCGCTTCTTCTCCTCCGTGGTGATGTCGTTCGCTTCGAGGTGGAACCCGAACCTCAGCAGGTAGGCGTCCCAGTCCTCGGTCGCTGGTTCGAATGCCTCGAACTTCGGGCTATTGGCCATAGCTGCGATCGCTGCCACCGGTGCTGGTGGTGCCTGTCGCTGCTCTGCCACGGCGAGCTGCTGCTCTTGGTTGTCCGTCGTTGGGTCGGGACCAGCGGGGCTGCCTACCCGCTCCTGTATCCCACCTTCGTCGCCAATTGTTAAGTCCGTGCTTAACAAAGTAGTCAGAGAGTGATTTCAGAAAACTCAGGTTTATTCAGCTCTTCAATCGACTTCTTCTGACACGGTACAACTCCTCATAGCCCGAACAGCTTGTCCATTTCAGCTGCTCGGTATTTAAACATTCCGGGCTAATGTAGCCACACCTACTGTACATTAAACCAACCTATCAGGTTGTGTGCATGAACGACCAATCATAAGCGGTCCCGCTTACAAACATTCAAATCTGATTGGCCACAATACTTTTCGGCGCGAATCCCTGCCGAAGCTTGAAGCTTTGCATGGCTTCTCTATGGGAGGATTCACATACCTCCTAATGCATTCAGGGCAGCATCTGAATACATTACAAAGGGAGAAAGGGATCATGTTCTGAACCGGCAGAGCACTTGGAAGACTCTGGGCAGCCTTTAAACTGAGAGTCCAGGTAGGATGGGGTTAGGCAAAGAGGAAGTAAGAGAGAGAGAGCGTAGCGAATCTCTCTCCTTTTATACCCTAAAAGTGGCTGGGTGGGCTTCTACCTAATTGGTCACGTAGTCCCCAGGAAAACTATAAAATACCAGTTATTGCTGGTCATGAGATGATCAGAAGGGGACAAATGGTTGGGTAATAGATATAACGTTACTCTATACTGACACCTTTCAGAGACTTGGGTTCAAGACAAAGGAGGAGAATAGATAGTTGTTCCTGGTGCTTGGCCAGCCATCAGCGTTAACGATCCAATGCTCGACAGCTGCATTGTCGCAATGAGTGTAGGGTGGGTGAGTCAGCTGTCACGGCCAACTCCTTTTGTTTAACTTGGAACTGACTATGTGCAGTTTGAGATGATGTTGCTAGAAGAAGGGGGAGGGTGCCTGCATGATGGGGACAAGGCTTGCCACGGTGTTTCTTTCCTTAACGAAAAAGTTCACGTCGTCTTTGCAAAGCATGGCTTCTCTATTAGTCTGGGTGGTGGTTCCAGGTGTCTATAGTTCTCAGGGAGGCGGGCATGCTGTCTACCTGGGTTTTCAGTCATCTTTAGGGTGGCAGGGATGGATGGCATCGGGTCCTCCGTGGGTCCACATCTGGCGTTAACTTGCTGCTTCAATCCAAGGCTTCCCTGAGCGGGGCACATATTTCCTTGTCCAGTACGTTGGCTCTGTCTCATGGTCACCAATCAGTCCACTTTCCCTGGCACGCTCTTTGTATAAGCCAGATTTTGGGGTATATCACAAGTCCATTCTTCATAAGAAGCTTGCGAGTCAACAGTCTCCCAGTAAGCTGAGCGCATGCAGGCCCAGAGGGGCATGTTGGCAAGAGCTGAGGAAGAAGGAGATGAAAGCAGCTCTGCCGCTGTTCGTCCCCCACCTCCCCTTCTAGGCAGCAACACACACACACCCCACGGCTACCACCGTGATGACCTGTGAGATGGCAGCCATGGGGCAGATACTCAGCCCCTCTGGGAGTGGTAGGCACACGAGACAGGAGGACACGGTGGCTCCAAAGATGAGGGAATGCCTTGCGGCGTCCTATGAGCTTTGGGGGACGAGAGTGTTCTGAGTTGCAGGCCGCCAGTTGCTAGAAGGAGGGGGTCTGGCCAGACCTCTCTGCTGTGGCCCAGAGGCTCCTCTCAAGCCCTCCAACAAGCGTGCAGAGTGAGCTGGTTTTTCCCACGCAGGCAACCTGGTCAGCTCACATCGCTCCTGTCTTTTCCCCTAGATCGTTGAGCGGTTGGTCTTCCTGAAGGTCAGCTTGCCACTGTTCAGCTTCCAGTCCTGGACTTTGAGGGTGACTGAAGTCAGATCATACTTGTTCCTGCATCCTCTCCCAGTCTGTGCTGGGAAGTTGGGGCAAAACACCCTTCCCAAAATTAAAACGAGACTGGAGAGAAGTAGCAGGGCCATTAACCGGTTGGATTGGCACAGAAGTGCCCCATGCCCCACCAACCTCACCCCTGCCTGTTCTGAAGCCACCTGCATCAAAATACTTCTACAGAACCCTGGTAGGAGTGCAGCATGGGGAATGTTGAAGGTGGTGTGCTCAAGTTCACTCACCGAGTCACAACCAGCCACCCCAACCAAAATTGCATGCTGAACTTACCAAGTAGAAGTAAAGGTTTCCCTTGCTCGAAAGCTAGTTGACTCCGACTCTAGGGTTGTGGTGTTCATCTCCATTTCCAAGCCGAAGAGCCAGTGCTGTCCGAAGACGTTTCCGTGGTCATGTGGCCGGCATGACTAAATGCTGTGGCACATGTAACGCTGTTACCTTCCCACCAAAGAGGTACCTATTTATCTACTTGCAATTTCTTCCTTTCAAACCGCTAGGTTGGCAGGAGCTGGGCAACAGCTGTTCTTCAGCTTGATGGAAATGAAAGGGTAGAGTAGGATAGTGAGACCTGTGTGCCAAACAGAAACCAGCAGAATCCGCAGGAGCACCATCAGTAATGAAGTTAATTTGCTGTGGAATATTCTTGTTTGCAGGGGTGGAAGGTGGGAAAGGGCGAGCCCGTGATGACGGGCAGCTGCAGCGCTGAGGCCGAGGCTCTTCCACTGAGGCCGTGATTGTGGGTGTGTGTTGCTGGCGCTGAGGGAGGAGGGTCAGGGTGGACACAGCCCCCTCCCTCACACTTTCTGGGGCCTCCCCTGGGAAACGGTGTATCAGGTTTCCCTGGGTTTGCCCTTGGCCTTGGAAGAAAACAAAGCTGTACTGGGATTCTGTGTACTGGGCTAGCAGAAGTGCCTCAAACTCCCCCCCCCCCAATAGGGATAAGGCGCCCCCAAGCCTCCTACTCTGGGTGCTGAAAACAGCCACTCCGGCAGGAAGGCAGGCAGGCCACACTCCCTTTTTTATTTTGTGGGAGTGAAAGCCTTCGAGTTAGTGATTCCAGGCACGGCTTGAAAGGTAAATCAAATTTATTAACTTAGGGAGCGTTGCAAAGCATAGATCACTTCCTCCAGGCAAAAGGTCACAAAACAAATAAACCTCACTTTTACTTCATAAAATCCACCTATCTGAAAACTTTATACCTTACTGCCTTCAAGTATCTCTGAATGGCGTTCCTTGGTCATCCATCTTACTGTTCCCATAAGGAAACAGGCTCTCTTCATGCTTAGCTGGTTATAACAAGGAGACGTCCTGAAGCGGGGAAAGGTAAAGTAGCTGTCCTGTGTGCATTAAGAAACCGTCTTTTCTAGCAATCCGTGCCTTATCCAGCAACTCAATAGCCAATCAGGGCTGACCAGTTAATTAGTGTCTGGTGGGAGAAGAAAACTAGGGAAGAGGGATAGAGACTCTGAGAGACAGTCTCCCAAGGCTGAATCTTCAAGGAACAGAAACTGCTGACAGGTGTTACTAATAATCAGAGGGAGGAGGCGCGCGAGGACGCCGTTGGAGATGGCCGCTTAAACCCGACCCTCCACACACCCCCATACGTCTCCAATTATACGCAGACGGCTTCAAAAGGGAATTAGATAAGCATCTGGAGCAGAGGTCCATCAGTGGCTATTAGCCACAAGGTATAGATAGGGGCTCTGGGGCAAGTGATGCTTTGTCTTCTTGGTGCTTGGGGGGGGGTCAACAGTGGGAGGGCTTCTAATGTCCTGGCCCCACTGGTGGACCTCCTGATGGCACCTGGTATTTCTGGCCACTGTGGGACACAGAGTGTTGGACTGGATGGGCCTTTGGCCTGATCCAACATTGGTGTCTCTTATGTTCTTATGTTCTTATGATTTAAAAGGCAAACAAAATGGGGAAAAACAATGGTGCCAATAATCGGACGTTAAAAGCCCGACCGCAGCAGCAAACAGCTCTCTCAACAAACTGTTGGACTCAGCGTTTGATCGGCAAGACTTCCCAGCGATGTTAGAGAGGCTGGAAAGCAGGCTCGGAGATAAGATCTCGCAAACCCTTCAACCTCTAACAGAGCAATTAAGAGACATTCACGCTTCACTGAAGGTTACAGCTCACACAGCCGAGACAGCCCTGAAAATCGGGACAGAGTTGAAGACGGAGGTGAGAGAAATGAGAAAGTCGGAGGGAAGCACTTGGGACAGGGTACTGGCGATTGAGACACATTTAAAACAACTAAATTTTAAACTTAGAGGGGTCCCTGAGGGGGCGGAGGATAAGTTCCCCACTACACTATTTGTGCAGGAATGGATGAAAACTCTGAGATATAGTGAATCTCTGTTGAATCCCTTGATAGTCAGAGCTTTTAGATTAGGATCACTCTCCAATCCACGCAGGAGACTACCGAGGGACATTTTGGTGCAAGCAGGTGACTGGGAGACCCGTTTTAAAATAATGTCTCTGGCACGGAGTTGGGGCCACATCCCATTCAAAGATTTACAAATCCTAGTTTTCCCTGACACACCTAAAGAAGCCTTGGAAATACGACATCAACGGAAGCCCATAACCAGCAAGCTTCAGGCAGCGAATGTACGTTACAGATGGCAGCCTTCGGGAAAGCTCCAAGTTACGCAGAACGGGAAGACTTACATTGCGGCGGATGAAGAAGAAGAGAAGAAGAGATTGGATTTATACCCCGCCCTTCACTACCCAAAGGTGTCTCAGAGCGGCTTACAATCTCCTTTCCCTTCCCCTCCCCACAACAGACACCCTGTGAGGTGGGTGGGGCTGAGAGAACTCTGACACAAACTGCCCTTTTTCAAGGACAGCTGTGCCAGAGCTTGTGACTGACCCAAGGTCACATCAGCAGGTGCGAGTGGAGGAGTGGGGAATCAAACCCGGTTCTCCCAGATTAGAGTCTGCACACTTAACCACTACACCAAACTGGCTCTCGGATGAGGAGACCGGTTTTGTCATGCTGCAAGCCTTAAAAATATCAGACAAAGCTGAACGCAGAGCTTACAAGAGGAAACTTCTCTCGGCAACCCCTGAAAAAAGCCTAAAACTTCCGATACGTCCAAACACGCCCCCGGAAGCGGAAGACATTGCCGACGAAGAGGATATGCCTGAATAAATTGATATTAATTGTATTGACTTGTTAAGTTAATGAGTGTCAAACAAGTGCAAGGTTGTGTGTTATTTGTTGGAGTTTGCTTGTATTTACTGCCTTTGTTTCTTAGTAATGGGGGGGGGAAGCGGTGACTTGTGTGGAATAGGATGTGACTGGAGGCTGACCGGGAGGATAAGGAGGACAGGTTGGTCATTTTATTTCCAGCTCACTCCAAAAAAACTTGTTAACGATTTTTAGACGGTGCCTGAAAAAAATTGTTTTATTGGTGATTTGTTTAAAATTGAGCACTATAGACTGCTAAATCCAATTAATTTTGACTAGAGTATAGCAACTGATTATATATTTATTTATTTATTGAAGGGGGCATCAATTCATTGCAGTTGAGGGAAGGGGGGTGGGGGGGAAACCGGTTGTGTTGACTCTAATAACAAAAGGTATTTTGAGTGTTTTATTGGAAAAAGGATATAGCTAATAGCACTACTAAATTTTTATAAAACACCATACAGCAGCGTAAGATAGCATTGTGTACGGAATTTTAACCTGTTTTATTTGTAAAGGGATAGAGTGATCTACAACAAACAAACAAGCAGGAGGGAAAAGGGGGAAGGAAAAATAAGGGAAGGAATAAACTTACATAGAGGAACTTTGAAAGAATTCTTTATACACGTCAGTTCTGATTTGAGTCTATAGGGGAAAGGAAACAGGGAGACGTATCACAAATAAGAGAGGAGAGTGGAACACACTCTCAACGAAGTATAAAATAAGTTAGTACCACTGATCCATACTTTCAGTATAGAAGTACTAAGTCCTTATCAGGGGAACTTTCAGGGGAGGAGTATTTGAAGTACTCATCAACAAATATGAAAATAACTTCAGTTAACATCAGAGGGTTGAACAACGTGCTCAAGCGAAAGAGGTTTTTGCAGCAAATAAAACGAACAAGGCCAGACATTTTATTTATTCAAGAAACTCATCTACGCTCTGAGGATGTTCCTATTCTTAAAACTAAAATATATCCCACTCAAGTGCAAGCTCCGGGCTCAAGCAAATCAAGAGGTGTGGCAATCTTACTTTCTAAGAATTTAAATTTTAGTGTCAGGAGTGCTATAAAGGACCCACTGGGGAGATTTATTTTTCTTAAGGGCATGGTGGAGGGAAAGACTATTACGCTAGCATCGATTTATACTCCAAATAAAACTCAAATACCATTTATAGATGCTGTGCTTGCAGAGCTCTCACAATTTCAGGAAGGGGAGCTCATAGTAGGGGGAGACCTGAACTATATAGCCAATTCTAGATTAGACAGAACTTGGCCTTCCGCAAACAAAGCTCTTAAAGCGCCTCTCAATACTAAATTAGACCAACTTTTTTCTAAGTACCGCTTGTGTGATGCATGGAGGTTGATTAACCCGACAGATAGGAATTATACCTATTTCTCGCCCAGACACCTGACCTTCACCAGGATAGACTACATCCTTATTTCACCAAAGTTAATGCAATCAGTTGTTTCTATGGACATTGGTAATAAATATCTGACCGACCACTCCTGGTTGGAGGGAAGAATAGACATAAATACAGAAAGGTGCTCAGACAGAAAATGGTCATTGGATAGGAGGGTTTTATTGAACACGCTAGCGAGGGACAAAATTGAAGCGGATTTTAAAAATTTCTTCGCAGAAAACATAACACCAGAAACATCTGCTGCGCTGGTTTGGGACGCCATGAAAGCGGTGATCAGAGGCTCTTTGATTGTTGAAACGTCTAGAATGCGAAAAGAAAAAGAGAGAGTTTGGAAAGATACAACTAGTCGCATTAAAATGTTAGAAGACAAGCATAGGAAAACAGGCAGTAATAAAATATATCAGGAACTTAAAGCAGAACGAAAGGTACTAGAGGATTTAGAACTCACGCAGATACAAAAGAATTTAATATATATGAAACAGAAGTTTTGGCAAAAATCATCAAAAAACATCAGCATTTTAGCCTGGAGAGTGAAAGATAAAATGAAAGCTTCAAGTGTAGGGTCGATTAAAAACAACCAGGGTGTGTTAAAGTACACAGGGAAGGAGATAGCAGATACCTTCGCGGACTTTTATAAAGATCTATATGAGTCACGACTTCCTAATAAGGAGGCTATTAAGGAGTATCTTAATTCTTTGACCACGTTACCTAGGATCAGTGAGGAGCACAAAGATATGATGGAGGAAGAGATATTGTTGCAAGAAGTCTTAGAGGTAATTAAGACCATGAAGAATAACAAGGCTACGGGACTGGATGGCCTGCCCGCAGAATTTTATAAAACGTTTCGCACAGTTTTAGTGAAACACCTGGTAGATACATGCAATGAAATAATGGGGACAGGTCGCATACCAGCTTCGTGGTCTGAGTCCACAATTACGGTGATACCCAAGGAGGGAAAAGACCCACGTTGCCAGCCTCTTTTAGGCCGATATCATTGCTCAACCATGATCACAAAATATTTACAACAGTCATTGCCAATAGAATAAAGAAATTTATCACAAAGTATATTAAGCCGGACCAAACAGGCTTTATTCCAACTAGACAAATAACGGAAAATATACGAAGAACGATAGACATCATCATTCATGAGAAACATAGGAAGGGGGATTCGACAATCTTAGCTCTAGGCTTTGAGAAAGCCTTTGACTCTGTGGAGACAACATACATGAGGGATCTGTTTAAGAAGATGGAGTTTGGAGGAAATTTTTTAAAGGTGTTACAGGCTTTGTACACAGGAAATAAAGCTAAAGTCAGAGTCAATGGCAGGGACTCGTATTTTTTTTATTTGTCTAGGGGAGCAAGACAGGGGTGTCCACTATCCCCCTTGATATTTGCAATTGCGATAGAACCTCTAGCTGAACAACTAAAAACCAATACTAATTTTAAGGGTATTGAAATAAATGGGACAACCCACAAAATAAATCTTTATACTGATGACATGACACTATATGTATCGGACACGGAACAATCTCTGAAAGCCGTTCAAGAAACTGGCAATGATTGTGACAGAAAGAGTTCCTTAGAATTGAAGTGTCCTGTCACATGGATGCCCCCTTGACCTGAGAAAATACCTTAAAACAGAGGCTGATAACATGCATAAAGGAGGCTGTTGTACACATATATGAAAGCCACCCCCCCACAGAACAAGTAGTTCCACAAATAGCAGAAATTCAACTGGTATAACTTCCCCTTCAGTGCATTTGTATCAACAAGCGGCACCTATCCATTTATGGCAGGCATAATACACACCCTATACTATTTGCAATGGAACTTAAGGATCTCTATTTGTGGCAGGTTTAACTCATCAGAAAATAATACTACACATTTGAAAACTGGCCACCAATCGCAGAATGATGATAGAAGATGCAGTGCCAAAAATGAAGGGAAACAGAACCAGGTTATCTTCATGGCAGCAACATGTAATAAGAGAGCTTTTAAGCAGCCTATCATGTGTCTCTAATACTCAGATCCCCAATCTGCCATAGACACATTCTCGGCTGGACTTTCCTCACAGGCTTGTTGTGAGGATAAAATGGGTGACAGGAGAACAGTATAGCTTTGGATTCCCATTGCGGAGAAAGACTAAATAAGACATTTGTTATAAAGCTAATTTTTAATGACATTAAAAAGATTACATAATTTGTCATATAGCAAAGAAGCCTTTACAAAGGGGTATTGAATCTTTCACCAAAACAATAATAATGATGATAACCCAGGGCCTAAACTGCATGTTGTTCCACATGTATAACCAGTAAAACAAATTAATGTGCTGTTACCATGCATTTAAAGGGTGGAGGAGGGGGGAAGCATACTTTTACTTCTTTGTTAGACAATTTGTTGTTCAGTCGCACAGTCGAGTCAGACTCTTCGTGACCCTATGGACAAGATCACGCCAGGCCTTCCCCGCATCAGCTACATAAAATCAAACCATCAATAAGCAATGTATGCTGGAAGCAGTGTGGCCAGATAGGGACATACTACCACTGTTGGTGGGGTTGTCAAGAAATCCAAAGCTTTTGGAAAAAGGTGATAACTCAGATAAATGGAATCACCAGACAGGCATTACCTAGTACTCCGGAAGTGGTATTGCTGAATCGGTGGAACGAATCAGTGATAGGGGGTAGTAAAGAACTCATATCAACTTTATTAGCGGCTGCCAGGTTAGCAATTGCAGCCGCTTGGAAATCCCCTGCTCCTCCGACAATCGCTATGTGGCAAGAGAAAGTCTGGGATCAGTTTATAATGGCGAAAATTACGGACTCCCTGAAGAGAATGGTTAACAGCGATACTCCTACTTACACCAAATTTGTTAGGATCTGGGCCCCAGTGTTAGACTATATGGTAACGAATGATATACTCCCAGCTAAGCAGATTTACCATAAATGGTTATATTTATAGAGTTTAGCAGGTATTAGAGCTGTATGGTGTGTGGATAGTTGTCAAATGGTTAGTAATGATCTTAGTTGCTATATGTAGAAATCTAGAACCAATATGTCATATGTATTGTATTTTACAAAACAATAAAAAGATTTAAAAAAATAAAAAAAATAATCAGAGGGAGCATTTCTAAATAGGCCAGAATCCAAACAAAGGGTTCTGAAGGAAGGACCAGTCACCTTATTAGAACCTGGAACCTAAATTATCCGGTTCCTTACATGCCCCCCACCACCACTGAATATGCCCCAGGACAGATTTGCCATTGACTAATGGTCTCCATAAGGTATAATGGACCTGAAAATTCCCAAACAGTTACCAAATCCGAATACCATACCAGTATTGGGATTCAGGAATATTGGGGAATACCAATATTTTTCAGGACAAGTATACCCAAATCCAAAAAACCCAATTTTTTTTCTTGCACACCTCTATCTGGAGCCATTCTGATATCTGAACAAGGAAGCTGATGAAGAAGGGACAGCTGGTGTGGCGTCGGAGTGGAATGTAATGGACGTTTGAGCATTAAGCTCCCTGGAACCTTCCCCAAATCGCATCTAAGCTGACATCCACCAAGCCTGCAAAACTTCCAAAAGTACCCCAAGATATGGGAAGAAATTCTGGACCGAAAACAAGAAACGCCACAACTGTGAGTAAAGGGGTCCCCTCTTATTTTCCGAAAACAGAGAGCCCCGGGCCTCCTAGAAACACTCCCGATAATCCTTCCAAAATGGCGACGGGTGGCACAGACCAACAGCCGGAGGACCTCATGGTCTCCCGGCAAAAATTCCATAATTTTTTACAAGCCCTGGAAAAAAATATGTCCACCACATAGTCGACGTTAAAATCTCGATTTTATAAGATCTGTCTGCTGAGACCCTACTCCATTGAAAATCTATGAAACCCATAACCACGGCATTGATCAACGCCAAGATTCGTTATAAATGGGTGGCTTACTACAAACTACAAGTCCTCCATGATGGCACCCTGCTCCACACTTCAGACCTAGACTCCGGCGCAAAATTGCTTCAGGACCTGCAACTCCAGTTGCCTCCGGACCTGCCTGTGGACCCCGTACCCGAGCAGCACGATTCTCCAACTGACTGGTGGCAATCGGCTAGAACAAGATGTGATCGCAAAGCAAAACGCATCTGATCCAGAACTTACTTGCCTCTTATTTGGATTACAACATATTTTGGTACCAAAGGACAGGTACCGTCAGTGCAGCTTGGGCTTCAACTCCCCATCCCATTTTAAGGCTATGCTAGTGCCAATTTTAACAAGGTTACACACTAAGCATAGAATCTGCTTTAAATATCACACTGTCCTTTATTTATTCTTCTGTGTAACTATTTTATGTTTTTTTACATAAGAATATGCACTGATATTCTTGTAAGTGTCTTAGCTTATCTCATTATGGTTGCTAAAGTGTGATACTGTGTTAGTTTTGACATTCTTGTAGCTGTTACTACAGCTGGCTATATAAATATTCTATTCAAATTGCTCATAATTTTTCCAACATTGGAAATAGGTTGAATGGATATATCTTTAACATGCTATTTTTCCTAGAAGCCAAAAACCATCATTGCTACTATTCTTATTTTATCATTAAGTCAGTGCATCAACGAATTTTATGCAGCCTGAAAATGAAGGTTTTATTTATTTATTTTTACTGTGTAATTGTATTTGTTTCTTTCCTTATTTCATTTTTAATGGTAGCACTTGAAAATGTAATGTTTAGCTAGATATGCCAAAGACTACCATTGCTATTATCCTTATTTTATCCTTAAGACAGTATATAACTGAATCTTATGCAGCCTGAAAATGAAGGATTATTTCTTTTTATAGTGTAACAGCATTTGCTCCTTTCCTCATTTTGTATATAATAGGTAGCATTTGCAATTGAAATATTTAGTCAGACATAATAGAACACTTTACTGGCACCATTTTATGCTTTAGGGAGTTCCTTAGTTTTAACAATATCACATTTGGTTGGCTTAGAGTATATTTAATTATTATAGTTATCTCAGAGGGAAGAAAACAGAGGGGAGCCTCAGCCTAGTCCTTCCTTGTTTTCTAATTCCCTTATAGAATCTTTATCATGTTACAGTCCTTACACCATCTTACTTCGTAACCTCTTTTCCTTTTCTTTGAAAAAAATGCTTTGATAAAACTGTATGATTTATATCTTTCTTCTGTCCCCTCAAAGAAATTAGAATGTTATTGTAATGATTCCATTTTTGGTGTGTGTGTTTCTTTAAATGTTTAGTGTGACTGCAGTAATGTAAGGAGAGTGATAGAGGGAGACAAGTGTGATGTGATTGGCTGATGACTGAGAGTGTGGGAGGATGGGTGTCTCTGAGAGGATTCTGTGTGTGAAGTTTGGAGAGAGAGCATAGTCTGTGTGACTATGAGAGTTGGAGTCTGTTCTGTGTGAATAAGACAAAGAGTTTAGCCTGTGTGGCTATATATATGAGAGAGATTAGACTGAGTGTCTAAGCCTGTCAGAGTGGAGATTTGGCGTTTGAGAGACTGTTTGTGATGCCAAGCTTTGCCAGTTATATTTACAAGTTCCTTTCCTTCAGCAACAGTTCAAAATAACCAGAAACCTATTTTGTTCTTTATTAAATAAATCATTTTTTGTTTAAACTTATCCCAGCAATCAGAACAGTCCTTCCTCAGGGCCACATAGTCCTCTGAAGCGCCCAGACCCTGGGTCATTCTACTAAAATAGAGAGAGTTGGGAAGGATTTTTAATTCCAGGTGGCAGCAGAAATCTACTAAATTCATGTACACAGACATGTACACAGTCTCGCCAATAAGAAGGATGCCCCAGTTATATTTTAATATGGATAATATTTTGGGTGCAACTGTTTTAATTTATGTCTGATTTGTACTGATATTACCATGAACAAGTTCAAAACAAAGGAAAAGACGCCAGAATGTACAAGCTTTTTGAAGAGGATTATTTTATTAATATACATTTTTATTTACAGATATATGATTTTTTTTACAGTAATTATAATTAGTCCTACTAATGAAGACTTATTGTTTATAGGGGGTTGAGTCCAATGACATCCACCAAGTCTTTGTCCAACGGAGAAAGAGTTTCTCCATCGGAGAATTGTTTCAATTGGAAAAACCCTTCTCCATTGGAAGAAGAGCAGGCAGAAGAGCGTCCAACCCACAGGCTGCCACTTGACCGAGAACTGAGATGCGCAGAATCCATCCAGCCCTGCTTATAACCTGCTCTGCTTGGTGCACTCAACTGATAACCTCTTACCTTAAAAGGGAGGGACAGTGTTGTGAGAGAGAGACAAGGCTTTTTTTTTCCTGCTCCCAGAAATAATTTTTTAACAAGTAGCTGTTGCTAAGGCACTTCCCCACCCCACGTTCTCCACCCTTCAGCAGAGAGCAAGAAATTCGCAGTGCCAATGGATCAGAGTAAGTGCTTTTTGAGGCTTCTGTTGTTGCTGTTTTCAGAGAGAATTCGTTTGGGGTGTCATGCTCCCTCTAAGCTGTGGAGTCTTGTGAGCAAAAACTCTACTTTGTGAGCTACTGGCATAACTCGCCTTATAGGGAACACTCTGATTTACGGCAAAGAACAGCAGTGTGTGGGAATTCAGCATGGCCTGGAAATTAACAGGAAGGATGATTTAATGCATGATTACGCAAAATCAGAGGGGAGCAACAGACCTCCAATGTTCAACTTGTTAAATGGAAATCTGATAGAGTATGCTGAATTTCTGTACTGGGGGGGCTTCTGACTCCCAGAAAACTGTATTAATGGAATCTGTGGTCAAGCTCTGTCGTGCGGGCCATGAACTTTATGTGTAATTGATGAAACAAGGAAAAAAACTAGCATGCATTGAGTTTTATGGCAGTCACCTTGTAAGAACACCCTTCCCCGTGCATTTATACTTTTCCTCCCCACATCAGGCCTCTTCCTCTGCTAGAGGGACGAGAACTGAGCTGTGCACAAAGGGAGGAGATCTGCTTATGCACGAGACAGAAAGGCCTTAGAGTGTTTTCAGGTCCCTCCTGGGCCCCGATGAGGGATGGGGGAGATGGGACTGGCGGCTGCAGGTTGGCATTCCTAGAAAGGCCTCTTATCTAGGCTGGATTGAGGGCTTCCCGCAGGCTGGCATCTCAGTGATTATTAGAGCTACGTGTTCTGGGTATTACAAGTTTTATTTTGAACTGCACCAAGAGAAGCAATGCTCTGAATTAGATGTCCATGTATTTCCTTAATTTGCACAATTGATTCTGCTTTTAGTTGCATGCAAAGGGCCAATAGGGCTATAAAGGGGTGGGACCTGGGGATCCCTTGGAATTACACCTCATCTCCTGAGTAGAGAGATCAGTTCCCCTGGAAAAAACGGATACCTTGGAGGGTGGACTCTATGGCACGGTACCCCACTGAGGTCCCTCCCCTTCCCAGACTCCACCCCCAAATCTCCGGCAGCTCCCCAACCTGGGTGGCCAGGGGGCAGCCCTATGCAGGGCAGTGAAGCCCCTCCCTGCTGAGCATGAAAATCCTTACTGAGCCCCGTTCTGGACCCCAATAGCAACATGGTGCAGGAGTGCTTAGAAGATCAGTCAAGGGCCCCGGGGTTCGTGTCCCCATCCAGCCACAAATCTCACTGGGTGACTTTGGGCCAGTCATGTGCTCTTGGCTTAGTCCACTTCCCCGGGCTGTTGTCAGGATAAAATGAAAGAGGAGAGGAAAACAGATGCTGCCCTCAGAAGCAGGGTGGGATAAAAACGTGATAGGACCAGAGGTTGATTCGGGGGGGATCGTGGGGGATCGCAGTTCCCCCGGGTTAGGTGCAGGGGGCGGGGCACATGACGAAGCCCCACCCCCTTCTTCTAGCCGCCCCCTGCTTCCAGCCTCATTCTGTTGCAGAAGGAGGAAGAAGCAGGGGGGTAAGTTGGCGTCCTCCCCCTCTGCCTGGCCGAGGCCACTCCACGTGGCCTCTGCGAGGCCTCCCAGCCCCATCCAGGAGCTTCCGCGATGTAGCTGTGTTAGTCTGTTGCTGCAAAATAGTCCAAGAGTTCAAATAGCACATTTAAGACTAACAAATAGCACCTTTAAGACTAACCTTTAAGACTAAGACTAACTGAGTGGTGAGTGTGGCCTTATGACACACTTCCGGTGATGTCAGGGTGTGTGGCATATGCTAATGAGTTATGCTAATGAGTTCCCCTAGCTCTTTTTCTACGAAACAACCCCTGGACAGGACTATCTTTGTTTTGGGGGTGGGCTTGCCAACTCCTGGTTGGAAAATTCCTGGAGATTTTGAAGATGGAATCCGGTAGGGCTTGGGGGGGGGGGGAGCTCAGTGGAGGTGACGCCACAGAGCCCACCCTCCAAAGCAGCCATTTTCCCCAGGGGAACTGATCTCTGTCAGCTGGAGATCAGTTGTAATGCTGGGAGAACTCCAGGCCCCACCTGGAGGGTGGCAGCCCTAGGCCAAACCATCTCTCCTGCTCCACCACAAGAACGACACACACCTGAGCAAAGCCTTCAGAAGGCGTGACTGTGCAAAGGATTGAGATGGCCGGCTGCTTGTATGCTGGGTGCGCATTCTGGGTTGTGACTAACAGCTGGTCTGAGGAGGTGAGGAAGGCCCCATGCCCCTCCTGAGTAAGGCTGAAGTGTTCAGGAGGGCATTTTCATAACAGGAATATGAGAAAGGAATGGTTCGGGTGGACATTTCTTATAAAAGGAACAGGACTATAGTCCATTTTGGTGTGGATGGTGTGTTCTGTCCTGCTCTTACGGCACTATCTTCTACTTCGAATCAGAGAATCATAGAGTTGGAAGGGACCTCCAGGGTCATCTGGTCCAGCCCCCTGCACAATGCAGGAAATTTACCACTACCAACCCCCAGTGACCGCTGCTCCATGTCCAGAAGATGGCAAAAAAACCCCTCCAGGATCCCTGGCCAAACTGGTCTAGAGAAAATTGCTTCCTGACCCCAAAGTGGGGATCGGCACTTCCCTGGGCATGTAAGAAAGAGCACAAGAACTAAGCACTGAGGCAGCCCTCCCCTCTGTCCTGTGTCATTTTGGCAGGTTCTAATAAAAGCTTTTCTGTGGATTGTGCTTTGTTTATAGGGAAGAGAGACCCCAGGGCTCCCCTGGGTGTCAAACCATCCGTGTGATTATTCATCAAGACCCAGAGTCTTGATTCCATTTTCTGCACTGTTTGATGATGCATCGTGACTGTTTTCTTTTTGTGTTGTTTTCCTAACTTTGTAATCCTTAGTCCCATTGCATTGTTTATTGGAAATCTATGCTGCCTGATTACATTGTTGAGTCTCAGGGAGAAAGGTGGGCTCTATTATTTTTTTCAGGCAAATAAATACATACCAGTGGTGGGTACCTACTTTAAATGTTCAGTTTCTTCATAACAATGCTTTGACTCTTCCATATTGGGTGTGTGTGTGTGTGTCTTCTTTCTATCCACAGAGAAATCTATGAATTTTGCGAAGTTTTTGGACCTCTTAAGTGGAGGGAGAAATACTAGTTTATGAATGTTAAAAAAAAAACAACTTTCCAAAACGGAACCCAGTTGGTAACTGAACATGCTGGTAGTACTTAAAAGGCAGAGAGAGTAGTTTAGATTCAGTTAAAGGGGATAAAAAGAAATAGAGGGACAGGGAGGGACCTGCCTGCCAAAGAGCTTATAGATTCCTGGTAGGGAGAGACTTGTGTGGGTGTGTGAATTTCCCAGTCATTTATTTCCGTTCAGTGATTTCTTCCACGCTCCACCTTGTTCCCTGTAATAGCAAAGGTGATGGGTGAAGGCCAATGTTCCCTCTAAGCTGTGGAGTCTTGTGAGCAAAAATTCTCCTTTGTGAGCTACTGGCATTAAAATTGTGAGCAAGTGATTTGGCTACTGCATAAATTAGCCTGCTCTGGAGCCATTCTTCCTGAGCTAAGACAAAAATGTGTGAGCCAGAGGCTAAAAACCTGTGAGCTAGCTCACACTAACTCAGCTTAGAGGGAACACTGGTGAGGGCAGGGTTTCCAAACTCCAGGTGGGGTCTGGTGTTCTTCTGGAGTAAAGAGATCAGTTGGAATTACAGTTCCCGCAGGAAATGGCAACTTTGTAGGGTGGACACAGCAAAATCTCTCCCCCTCCCTAATCTCCAGGAATTTTCCAGACTGGAGATGGTCATCCTAGATGAGAAAAGATAAATATGGAGAAACACGACCGAATCAGAAAATAAGTATAAAGACAAGAGTCATGAGAGTCTGACCCACAAATCAAGCAGTCACCAGGACTTGCAAAGAAAAAGCTTCCTGTGTATTATAATCTCAAGCACTACAACATCATTAATAAATCATAAGAAAATCCTTGTGCATAGGTACATAATCAACGTTGTCTCCGGATTATATAACAATGTTTCAATAATGGATCTTCCTCAGGAGATATTCTGTAGTGTACAAAAATACAATTCTTTAGTGTATACACTATGTCAACAATAGAAAACAGTATAAAATCCTGGTACAGTCTTACTTACAGAGTAGTACAAAAGCTCTCTGTATTCATGAAGTGCTTGACAGCAAGTCATAAGGAATCTGTAAATATAATAATGTTCCTCTTGTTATGAGGAGTATTTTAAAAATTAAGCCAACCTAGCAGTAACTTACACTACATTCAAATAGGATGCTGATCTCAATAAAAGTTCAGGCTCAAATATGCTGCTAAGCTTGTGAAAGGATCCCGGGCGTCTCCCTCTAGTGATTCCTAGCAAAGCGTAATTAAAGGGACCTTGCAAATTGCTAACAGATGATAAGAGGCAGCACACTTAAAGAAACATCACATAATAGTTTACCAAAAAAAAATCACATAGTCGTTTACAAAAAACAAAGTAGTTTACAGAAAACAAGAAAGGTCAATTTCTGCATTTAGTCCATTTGGAGATACGCTGTTCAGCCAGTGAATCCAAAACATTTCTCTCTGTAACTTAAAATACCTTATATTTTTTCATAACAAGAGGAAACCAGGTGTAATTCTGGGAGGTCTCCAGCCACCACCCAGGGAGAGGTGTCTTGTCTGTTCCCACCACACAGCGTGCTGGTGCTGCCACGGTGAACCGTTGTGTGTGCATGTGTGCTCCTCTGTAGAAAATGTACCAAACCAAATTTTGGAAAGAGT
>NW_015172604.1:296975-303315 GCF_001447785.1 Gekko japonicus | reverse complement strand
GAAAGAGTGAAAGTAAAGCAGGGGGGAAACACAGAAGCAGGACGAATAGAGCACGGCATCACGTGGCTGCTCCTGAAAACAGCACAGCTGTAATGAAGCCAGAGGGATCAAACATCCAAGTAGAAACTGCCATTTTCATAAAGATCATTCAGATTTTTAACCTGTTGTTGCCATGCAAGCCTATCAATGTGTTTTTATGGAATATGAACTGTGCACAGGGACTGTACAACATGGAGACCTGGGAATACCTGTTGAGACTGCACACCTGAAAGAGGGACACCTTCCTTTAGCGTTGCTGCAACAGTGATAGTCCAGAGTCACCAGACATCTCACCTGCTGTGAGATGAAGCAGTTCCATAAGCCTGTATACAACCTCAGACGCCATGCCATGGAAAGACACAAGGACAGAGAACTTCAAACTCCATTAGGAGTTTCTTCAAGCACATGTAGGCAACCCCTCTTCCCCCTACCTACAAATCTAATCAAGAGACTCTATTCATGGTTGCTTAGCAACTAATCACTCAACCATCAGCCAGACGGCTAGGGCCATCAAGAGACAATAACCCTAGCCTGATGATTCAATCATCCTTCATCCAGGTGCCAGTCCTCAGTCTAAGTTTCTAGCTCTCAATATTGACAACTCCTTAGTCTCCCTCCCCTCTTCTAGCCAGCCAATAGTATGTTTTATGGGACGGACTAACAGAAGGTGTGGCCAGCCTCGCCAGCCCCCCCACACCACGTTATAAAAGATGCTGCCCAACCACATGGTCTCTCTCTTACCCTCTCCACGACCCCTATCTAAGCTTTAACCCTCTCATATCCAGCTTGCTATTAACCTCTAGTCTGCAGCTAGAGTCCACGTGGTTCTGCTGGTTCAGAGCACGTGTTCCCTATTTTCTATTTATAACCCCTCCATTCTTCCATTGGAACAGCTCAATCAATGAAGACAGGTAAATATTGCCCAACCAACGAATGTCCTGCTAATGCAACTGTGTTAAGGATCTATCTTTATTTCTTAGCATATGTATAAATGTGTGTGCGTTTGTGTATTGTTTGAATGATACTTATCCTCCAGTACAAAGACATTATATTTTACTAAATATAGTCTCTGTGTCTGTTCTGATACTTACAGCAAAGGTGGGACTTCTGTATACATTGGTGTGAATCCTAATTGCCTGTTGCCAATTAATAATCATAACCTCCCCTAGACTAATTGATAATTCGAGGCAATTTGGCTAACAAAGTGGGGGCTCATCTGGGATCACCCTGAACGTCTGAACACACGCTAGTCGACACGTGTTCTTCAGACGGGCAGACATGGAAGAAAAACCTTTGCTGTAGTACTCGCAGAGATTTGTGTGAAAGGTTGCTGTCTGCGTGACTGGCCCTAGAGGGGCGTGTATAGCCAAATTTCGGTTTATCTTGTGGGTGAGATCCGAAGAATGATCAGTGTAGGGTGCTAGGATTGCACTACACACATCACAACACATGTGCATCACGCCATTTTGAAACCCATGCATACGGTAGACTGTGCGTGACTCTCCTCCATTTTGCTTTGTAAACAAAGCACTTATATTTTAACTTTCATTAGGGGTAATCCCGCTGAGACATATTGTCCAGAAACCCTGCTGGTTTAAGGTAATCCTACGAGGGCGTACAGCTCGAAACCTTTAATACACGGGTTGTAGTGGTTCTCCCGTTAGGGCAGGTGACCCAAAACCCTACAAAGTGGGTTTGGAGGTTTTTCCCCACTTAAACCCACTTAAAAGGCAGAGTGCCTTTCCGGGTTCGAGGTTAGCCCAGTGTCTGAGGAGACAGAGCTCACAGTTCTAAAAACCTGTAATTCTCTAGGGACCATGGTCACGAAGCATAGCTTGGACCGCTCTAGAGCAAAAGGTAGGTAACTTAAGTTCAAGACACGGAACAAAAATCCCCCTGACCCCCCACCCTGGAGAAGCCGGAGATTTAAAAAGCAGAGTAGTAATGTTCCGTTCCATGGACAACGTGCCGCGGCTGGAGAAGTGGCTCCTTAAGAAAGGCCTGGTTCCTTTAAGAAAGGCCTGTTTCCTTGGGAGGAATGACCATTTAAAGGACCCAATCCTCTCTAGATAGCCAGGACCACGTTCCATGACTATTGTGAAAAGAAGAAACCAGGTGGTTCTGCCAAAGATAGGGCAGGAACATGGGCCTTATACACGGCCCTTCAGGACGCTGTTTCAGTCATTAAACATCTGCAAACAGACAGTGACACACATGAGGCCAATGTAGTGAAATTAACCAACCGCATGTGGATACGGAAATAAATATGACGGGGAAAATAAACCATGGTAGAGATCACAGAGAGGTGGAGGCGCCTATAGGGGAAGAAAAGGGAAAGACTACCAGAATAATCCTAACCCCGCACAAGCACATCTCCAGCTCTCTTCTCCTCCGCCTCCCCAAGGGCAAATGCACCCTCTGGTCGCCATGTATGGCCCACCCCAGGGACCTCCTGCTTAACAGCCAGGACCACAAAATCCACCGCCAGGCTTCCCGCCTCACGCGGCTGGACCCGCTCCCCTCTATCCCCCTCTATTGCCTTTTAATCAAGCCCCCTCCTATTCAGGAGGACAGCAGCAGGGTTACCAAGGAGGAAGTCTCCCGAGGGAGAATCCTTCAGAGGAAAAAGAAACTTTCCGGTAGCAGCTTTGGATGCGCCTAAAGGATTGTGGCTATGAAATGGAACGCTTCCATAAGCAGCCCGATTGGGTTCTCCTTCAGGCTCTTTCGGAAAGTGAAACGCAGGGAAACTATCCCGTCCACCCCGTAGTCACAACTCGAGAAGTCGAAGTAGTAGAGCCAGATCAGTACAGCTAGGGCTGCCCAGAGTCCCACACTCTCCCCGAAGGAGTCTTGGCACGGCTTAAGACAGATCCTTGGGGGAGACTGACCGTAAAAGCAGGGGTCGGGACTCCTGGGAATTTAAAACCTTCAACCCTTATGGTAGACAGAAGAGCCAGTCATTTCCCCCCCAATCTAACCTCTCAGAAACACCCTGATCTCCTGGCAGCAGAGCTTGCAGGGGAAAGCAGCAGTTTCCCCACTTGGGAAAGTTTTCCCCTTCCAGAGAAAATAATAGAACTTACTAGGAAGAAGGATTCAGACATTGTGCAGCTTACTAGGAAAAATCAGGAACTTCAACAAAAATTAGAAGCCAGTATTAGAGAAAAGGAGGGATTCCAGAGTGAACTTGTTAAACTCAACACTCAGTAGGAGCAAACCAAAAGTTTAGTACGGAATATTTTGGGACCCCATAGCAACACCAGCCAGAGATTAAAAATTCTAGAAGGACTGAGTAAAGAAAAACACAGCCTCTCTAAGGATCAAGTTGTGCAAACTCAAACATCACCTCTTTCCCATGAAAATGAGAAAATATTTAGTGCCGCAGATTTAGCCTCTGAGCCTGCACAAAGTTCCAACCCTAGTGCCCCAGATATTTCCCTCAGCAGAGAAAAGCTTGCCACAAAAGTCCTTGCAGAGGCAGACTTCCCTTCAGGTTCCAAAGAACCTCCCGTTTCTAGCCTGGCTCCCAGTATTCTCCTCAGCCAGAACACTGCAAAACACCAAAAGAACTTAAATTCAGTTCTGGAAATGCTAGAAACTTTGTCCCTCTTGTTTCAGGACAATTTTAGAACCAAAGAACTGATACCAGCAGAAAACAGCAACAAAATTCTTATTTTGAGTGAAAATGTAGAACCTCCAGTTGAAGGAGCAGTGACTAGCAATGAGATACTGTTTGGCAAAAACCAGACAGACTCTCTCCTTCTTGCTGCCTTAGAGGTCAGATTCAGCCCATTCCAGCCTTACCTAAAAATATGGAAAGATGTCAAGTTTAAACCTCCAGACATGTGCATAACAGCAGAATGCTTGGTGTTTCCCCCTGTTCCAATTTTGAATACAAAAAGAACTACTGGCAGAAGATAAGACAGAAAGTTGCTGGTAATTGTTACTTCTCCCTCTTTTGTTAAGAGTAATTTCCTTCTGCAACCAGAGAGAGAGAGAGAGGAGTTTTCTTTTAATATCACCCCACCCCAAAAGAACCAGGGGAAGCATAGTGGGGGGGGGAGGTTTTTTTTCTTTTACCTTTTCATTCTGGTCACTAAAGGACCCACACTTCAAGTATTTTTGAACCACAACAGCAATTCTAGTGAACACTTTTAAACCTCGTTGAAATTCAACACTGTCCATGTGGCACATAATTTGGAAATGAGCCTGCTTGAACAGAGGCAGTCTATCTGAGGTCCCTGCCACACGGGGAGGGGGGAATGCGATGGCAAAGTGCGGCTTTTAAAAGCCGCACCAAAATAGGCACGCGGCGGCGGGATCACACAGATCCCGTGAGCCGCCACGCACTTTCTCCCCGGCACGATCAGATGCCGGGGGGACCGAGGAGAAAGCCACAATACAGAGAGGGAGGCTGCCGAACTGCGCATGTGTGAGCATGCTGGCAGAAGGACGAGCCAGCAATCCCACGGCCGTGCTTGCTGCGGCCTTTCTGGTAAGTCCACCTCTAGGGGTGGTTCTTTTTTGCAGCGGGTTTTCGGCCTGAAAGGGCCGGATCGGGGGCGGGTGCACGCCGCTTCCCAGATGTTGCAGTGCGATCGTGCCCGTTTGCTGCGCCCCGATCCGTACCTCTCCCAGCCCAAACCCTTACGTGTGACCGGGGCCTGAGAAACTTATTCATTTTAGAAAGAATGCCTGGGTAGAAAAGGAGAATACACCCTCCTGTATTTCATGGATAAGACATCAACATGAGTCAGTAGGAATGAATATAGAGGCTAGAAACATAGCCATTATTGCAGGGATGCCAACCTCCTGGCGGCACCTGGAGACACCCCCCCCCAAACATACAGCCTTTTGCTAGCATACTGAGGTCAGTGTCCCTCCTCTATACAGTGACCTGCAGGTCATGTTCTCCCCAAGTTCCATCTTCAAATATCCAGGCACATGTGGCCTGGAGTTGGCAACTTGAAACTTTGTTTTAGACTGCTTTGGGAGTCCTCCCTCTCATATGTGCAATTCCTTGAAGGAGATCCTCTTTCTCTTCCCCCACCCCTTTTTTAAAGAACATTACCCGGTCATTTGCAAGTCTTTGTTTTGTAAAACAACCTTTAAGGTTGAAAGTTTTTTTTCTGAAGTTTGCAGCTAGTTTCTCCATTAGAAGACGCCTGTTTTAAGGCCCATTTTTGTTTTTAAGAATGAGTTTCAATTCCCTTTTGGAGAAAAGGCCCTGACAAGATTTCTCTCTTCCTCCCTCTCATTATTAAATTCACTATTTGGTTTTAAAAGCTTTTTGCTGCTATTGTTTTTACAGCTTTAATTCTCTTTAATAAATGCTCTTTTTGGTTTTGTGATCAACTGTTCTCTTAAAGCCCCACCTTCAGGGC
The DNA here is from genome assembly GCF_001447785.1 of Gekko japonicus. Lineage (NCBI taxonomy): Eukaryota > Metazoa > Chordata > Lepidosauria > Squamata > Gekkonidae > Gekko > Gekko japonicus. The sequence continues at coordinate 297,889 of NW_015172604.1, read as the reverse complement.
TCAGGCATTTCTTTAGTCTTCATACCCGTTTATAATATAGCTGCCATTTTAGCTATCTTACTATAACTTGGCTTTTCATCTGAAGTGTTCTTATAAAGATTCTGGCAGCACATCCCTTCTGATTTTGTTTTAATAATCTACATGCTCAGGCCTCATTCAGCCTGGCTTCTACCAGCAAGAAAAGGAACTCTATACATGCTCAGAGGAACTGCTTGCTGGCACAGAGCTTTTGCCACAGACAATATTCTCCGGGGAAGGGAGGCTGGGGAAGGAATGGAAAGCTGCCCTGCCACTTCTGGTCAGTTTCACTCCTTGACCAATAAGTGTTAGGTCTAACAGCTGATTGGAGGGGGGGTGAAATACAATTCAGGTTTGAAGAGGTGCAATTCATGTTTATTTAATTTTTTATTTGATGTTGTGTCTGCCCCAAAAGGAAAAAAAATGCCCCACAAGCAAAAAATCTTGGGTATGGGCCTGGATCTGAGCAGGGTATAATGCTGTTGAATCAACTAATTAAAGCAACCATTTTCTCCAGGGAAACTGATGGGCAGGAAACTGCAGAGGAGAAGTGTGGCTGTTTGCCCCGGGGCAAACTAACATGCAGTAAAGCGATCAGACCTACTGTGGAGGTTCTGTGGAGGTACTGTGGAGGTTCCATGGCAAGGGAGAGGTGCCGATCACAACACACGCCTGCGCGCAATGAAGAAGCGCGCGGCGCGGCGAACTGGTTTTCTTTTTTTGTGTACACTACGAATGCGCATGCTCCGTTGGGTGCGTGTGCGCATCCACGGAGACGTGGGGGAAAAAAAACCCTTTTCCGCAAGGGGACATGGGCGGGCGCCGGATACCACCGGAAACGCGATCAGACGCCCGCCCTTGCCCCGCAGTTTCTGGAAACTAGTACCTCCAAGGTA
>NW_015172604.1:285874-296570 GCF_001447785.1 Gekko japonicus | reverse complement strand
ATCCCACGAAGGGTCTAATGATTCCGGGGGGGGGGGGAGAGCAGATATCCCCTCATCCCTTCTTCTTCCCAGTCTGAAGTCCTACATTTTTTTTTTTAATACTTCAGGAGTTATTCACGCCCTTAGCTACAGCATTCATTGCATACCATCCAAAGGAATGGAGACACATCCTCCATGGTTATTTTACATAATGGAAAGGAAATAACAGATCTAGCCAAAGAAATTAAATGCTTCGTAGCGGGAGTCCAAGGGCAACAAGTTTTTTTAAATCTAGCCCTGCACCCTATAGTGGTACTTATAGGGGTTCAACTTATCTTGGTGCTGGCATTGATTTGCCTAGGAATCTGGGTTAAGGCCCAAATTAGTAAAATAAAAACTCTCGCTCATGTGGCTCAATACCCTGCCTATGGACACGTTGAGCCTAAGGCCTCACCCTCTTGACCCCCTTGCTCTTTTCCTCTCTAGTAATAAAGACAACTGTCTTCTGTCTTCTGCCTTTTATTATCTCTATACTTTGTATGTTATTGTTCATGTTGAGTCTATTCTTTGACCAAGATTGGGCGGGCCACATTGGGCCCTTTACAAAAATTAATATGGGATATATTGCTTGAGCTCAGTTCCTCATGGGCAAGACAGAGCACTGCTGGCTAGCACGAGTGGGTGTCATTCTAACCAACCCAGATGAGCTGGATTGGCTCACCCAGCCAGATGTCTCCTGTTACAGCCCCTACAGAGCTGAATAAGCTCTTCTGCCAGATCAGGCACCAGGGAAGGCTACACCGGATGACGGAGAAATCCCTCCGCGGGCCTGTTGGCTGCATGGGCTTCGAGTTTAGAACAATGGAGTAGAGAGAATGGGCATGCAGGTCCGGCTGCTTTGAGCTGGTATGCCCAACTCTAATACTCCCCCTAATTGGACCAGACATAAAGCCTGGTTTGGTATAGCCTTCCTGAAACTCCAACCGCCCGCCCAACTAAGTACAATAACCTTTAAGGTCACAATGACTTTTTATTTTTGCCCCTAACCCACTCCAAATGTAAGCCAGAGTAGAGGTTTACCTATTTTAGCTATTTACCCCCTTATGAAATATGTTTTTATGTTTTTATTCCTGTCTGTACTTCGATTCAGTGTTTGTACCCATCATGAGTAGAGGGTGCGTACATTTGAATACGCGCCACCATCTGACCCAGAAGAAGCACGCAATGTTATAATAGTGCGTGCTCCATAGTAAAGGCCTGGACATGTCTATCATTCCAGGGAAAAGCCATATATGCTTCCTCTCCAGTGTTTTTCTCTTTTTTATTATTATTGTTGTTGTTGTTGTTGTGTAGGTGTGTTTCTATTTTTGTTTACTGAGATAGTTGAGGGCCTCCCATAGGAAACCCCGGATTAAAAAGGGCTACGCACAATTGGTAGCGTCCCCCTCGGAGCGATATACACTCCAGATTAAAAGGAGGAGGACTCCTACCCCACGTCCCTAAACTCAGAATTCGTGCAACCAGTCAAGATGGACCCATCTTGTCCGGAAGGATCTGAGCTCGAAGGTGACCCTGAGGGCCCCCTCCCCATGGGAAGGAATGGTTTTTGCTGTTCCAAAATAAGGAGTGCGCTTTGTAAGGATATCCTTCTAAGTTAATGTTATGATTTTTCTACACCCTGTCATACAGTATCTAAGACCATGGGAATGCCTAACATGTAATAGACCTTTAATCCAAATGGATACTATACCATGATGTGTTTTTAAAGATGAATGTTAATTTAATTTAATGCTCCCATGAATCTGTGCGGCAATAGACCATCGCCCCTCCTCATTATGCATATTGTGCCCCTCACCGCTGACTAGCATAACTATCCCCAAGCCGGAGGAGAACGAATTGTTCCGACTATCCCCAAAGTGGCTCTCATATTAAACTGTTACTATAAACCATAAGCCAAGATACCCACAATGCCTTGGGAACAAGGGGGGGGAGCCTCCTCCCCAGTATGCAAACCACTCTCTTTCTTCCCGGCTGAATGAACTCATGTCCGTGCCGAGAAGGACCAAGAATGCCCGAAGCCATTGTGTGCTGAAGATCGGGGTTCTCCTTAACCCCCGAAGACTCCAAGAAGATCACAGAGTTCCGGGTGCTATGCGCTAATTGAAACAATGTAGCAAGCGCCTCCCTCCAGTTCTTAACAGTTTAATGGCCCGCTGCAGCACTGACCGCAATCCATGAGCGCCAGCGGAGAGAAGGACAAAGAAAACCAATGTAACTTAAGCTTTTATGCACATATGTATCAGCGCTTGTATTTTATCTAATGTTTTTAAGGAATTAAGGTATAAACTATGTAGTTTTATTAGCGCCTGAATCTTTTAAATCTAATTTAGCTTTATTTTATTAGTGCTTGTAATTTTATGAGGAAATAATGCTTTTTAAGTGTTCTTTTTATTAACGGTTGAGTTTTAAGCTTTATTATGCCTCCTTACACCTGCTTATGATGATTTTATTATGAATTCATGAACTTGTAACATCCGTGGGCCATACTTATCGACCCTGATTGGTTGGTACATGCGGAGTGATGTACATGCGGAGTGATGGAGATATTTGTAAAGGTTATTCCTGGAGTTTATATTTAGTTATTTTATTTTATTTTTTATTTATTTGTTTTATTTATTTATTTTATTTATTTATATTTACATTTATACCCCGCCCACCCTGTAAACAGGCTCTGGGCGGCTTACAGAAGACGCCGATACAAATAAAAGAATAACAATATTTAAATCCCTTAAAAACAATATTAGCAATAAAATTCTCGCTACATCAGAGTAACCTTAAGATGAATGGCTTGTGTCTGCATTCCTTCTGTCTTTGGGTCTTAAAATCAGTCCCACGGTCCAGATATTCGCCAGTGAGGCTCAGATATTCCGGATTGACGGTAACTGTGGTGGCGGCTCCTATTTGAAAGCCTGGCGGAAGAGCTCCGTCTTGCAGGCCCTGCCCATTCTAGCCTAGGCTGCCCATTCTAGCCTAGGCTGGCTCAGGGCGGCTCGCAACAGCATAAAAAAATTCATAATACATAAAACACAGTGCATCACATTAATAAATAATACAATGACATAAAACAATATTAAAATCAACGAGGGTCAGGAGTTTGGGAGTGCTCCTGGATGCTTCCTTGACAGTGGAGGCCCAGGTGGGGTCATTTCATAGAAAAAGAGCTAGGGGGGCTCATTAGCATAACTTATTAGCATATGCCACACCCCCTGACATCACCGGAAGTGTGTCCTCCCCACAGCCGGCGGCGACCTCCAGCGGGCACCAGCAGGGAGCTCCAGGCCCCGCCCTCCCGCACCTCACCCGGGGGGATGGCATCCCCCCGCGTCCCCCCCCAAATGACCCCTGGTTTCACTCATCAGGGCCATCTTGCAAATGGGCAAGATCAGCAGCTGCTCATACAGGTACATGCTCTGTTCTGGCCCCTACTGTGTGAAAAGCCTTGTCTGGGGAGGTCAGGAAATTTCCCATGCTCCTGTAATTCAGCCAACTGTGCAAAATAGAATTGTTCAGAAGGGCATTTCTGTAAAGACAATAGGGCTATACTATAATCTGAATGGTTCAGAACAAATACTATAAAGGGAAAGGGATGGTGGAGATCAGCTGAGGGGCCTGACTTGCAGGCGCAGCTCCCCTTGGCTGAGGGTGGCAGCCGCTTCAGTCTGGCCAGGACACACCTAACTAACAACTACTAGAACTAGGGCGTTCTCCTTGGCTGCACCAATATTATGGAATCAGCTCCCTCATGAGATCCGCGCTCTCCGGGATCTCTGCCAGTTCCAGAGAGCGGTGAAGACGGAGCTATTCCGCCAAGCCTTTAACAACCCAGACTAAGCATGATAGCACTTTATAGTTGCCGCCATGGATATGTTGTACTGTGTGTAAATTACGATTTTATTGTACTGTTATAGATTGTTTTAGAGGCATTGTTTTATTGGTTTTAATGTTGTAAGCCGCCCTGAGCCGCTTCGGCGGGAGGGCGGGATAAAAATCAAATGATAGATAGATAGATAGATGGATAGATAGATAGATAGATAGATAGATAGATAGATAGATAGATATTAAAGTGCTAGTATTTCTGATGTTACCGAATATGTGGCTAGGGGTGGGGCTGGGCCCCTGTGACCCGGCTGAAGTCACATGTCATGAGTGCTTTGGCTCTAATCCTGTTCCTCATCTGAGGCACTTTCCCTCTTCTCCTCGCCTCCCTATTTATGGAGATAATAAAACCGACCCACAATAATGTGTCCTGAAGCTCACATACCAAACAGGCTATCCATGGTTGCCCTAGCTTGAAAAGCATTGCCTCTGCCAGTGAAAACATAGGCTGCGGTGTTGAGTTGGAGGGGAGTATGACACCCTGCGACAGATGCACAGCCTTGAGGGGCACACATCTGGATCCTGCACAAGTAAATGGTTTGCAGAGTAAATGTGGGTGGGGAGGAAAGGGGCATATTTATATGGACCTGAACTGGGGTACAGACCTCTGGTCTCATGCAGTCTCATTATCTTGCAGGGAAAACAAGAATCAGAGCTGTTTGTTCAAGGTATCGTACTCCTCTGGTCTTTGGGCTGTTCTTATTACCATCTTTCTTCTTGGGATTCTTGTGGTAAGCCATTTGTTTGATGGAAACAGTTGTTTTCAAAGTTGCGTTGCAGGGAAGGGGAACCCTGTGGGTTTTTCTCGGAAGCTCATCAATGAGGTCACTCTTTGCAGACTGCGTCAGCTTGCCCACTCTGGCCCCCCAACAGTAAAAGTTCAGGAACAGAACAAAATAAGAAAAACAAAGGTCCAGAATGAAGTAACAGGAGAACGAGCGAAGGCAGGCCAGGGGTTGCAGAACACGTTTTATGACGTTCTGGCATTCTCTATGTCAGTGCACAATGTTAATAGGTGTGGCCCAGTGAACAAAAGACCCTGCCTGAAATATGGAAGATGTCAGCAAGTTAGCCAAGGCTCTTGCCTGGAACTGGCTGGTAATTTCCCATCAGGTAGGAGGGGAAGGGTCTAGTGGGCTGTACAGGATGGAGAGTCTTGGACATTTGTATGTGTGTTGAAAGGAGGGCTCAGGAATTCTTTTGGAGAGTCAGACCTCAAGGGAGGAGACCAACAAAACAGCAGAATCAGGGAACGTTAATCTTGTTCTGCCTGCCCCTTCATTCCCCACCTTAGAGGATAAATTACCTTGGATGAGAGGACACACGTATTACTCATTTTATTTTCCTTTGCTCAGATGTTGCTTTCTCTTTTTATAAACGGTGGCCATTTGTGAAGTAAACTTAATTTTTTCCCCCCTCCCTTTGAAATTGTTATGGTGGTTGGGCTGCATCCACACGAAAAGACTTATCTGGGTTGTGCTTAATGAGAGACTGAGAAGGCAGGTTTCAGAGGGCAGCCGCATTGGTCAGCAGTAGAACTGCTAGCTTTGAGTCTGCTAGTACCGTAGAGAGCAAGATTTCCGGAGTGTGAGCTTAATAGAGTCAAAGCTCCCTTAAGACGAATACAAGTCAGAATGGAGAAAAGGCAGGTGATGAAGCCAACACCAGAAAAGCTAAATGCAGCCTAAATCAGATTCTGATGGAGCTTTCCGCTCAGTCTACAAATCAGTTATAAAGACTTTACTGAGCAATTACAGTACGAGGTGGAACAAAGACACTCTGGGGTTAGACATACTAAACAATCGGATATACGAATAGGTTCACACTCTGCACCCATACTCAAAACAACTATTACTTCGACTATAAATACTAACGTACTGAGGGGAACATAGTGTCATTTGATAACCATAGGTAGTACTGTATTGAGTAATGTTAAACGAATTATATATGATGTGTTTATATACTGTTCTTAATATACCAATAAAAATATTTTTTTTTTAAAAAGACTCTCTGGGGATGCCTACATCTGATTATCCAATAACTCCTCAGTTGCAGAATGGCTCATTACCCTATTAGGCCACCCCCCCATGGCTTCCCTTGGCTTGCCCAGGCAAGCCTCCCCCTTTTTTTGAAACCCCCAAGGGGGGAAATTTTATTATTTTTCATAAGACTACTGAACTACAACAAAAAATATCTCTATAACTAGAGATAAAGGAAAGATACCCACACTAACTAAAAACCCAAGAGAAGGAGATCATTTCCGTGTTAAGCTATATGTTAGTAATAAAAGTGTTAGTCACACAATATACTTGTAGAGTACTTGTTTTACTTCTATGTTAGTAAATTAATTTTTGTGAGAGAACTTCTTGAGCATCTTCTTTGCTTCAAAGGGCGGTTTACAGAGTCCTTCTGCCCTTACTTTGGTTTTCTGTCTCTAAAGTCATATACAGTTTTCACTGCTCCCGCTCCCTTTTCGCCGACAGAACCCTCGTCCGTTCCAGAAGTAGCAGAGTCACTTGATTTAGTTTCTTCATCTTTCAGGTCTTCCTCTGATCCCATCTGACGTTTCAAAAACTCTTTAGCTTTAAAAATGGAGTCAATCTTCTCTCTTTTATCGTTGATTTTAAAAATAACACCTTCAGGAATCGCCCACCGATACTGAATTCCATTGGTTTGAAGAAATGAGATGAGCTCCTTGTAGCTTTTCCTCTTTTGACGTATTTGGTTATATTCCCAGATTTCAGTGGATTTGCCGAAGTTGCCTTTAATATTGCATCTCTGGTCTGTCTCCTCACAAATCTAACCACAATCTCTCCAGGCAGGCTATTTTTCTTTATATAATTGGAGTATGCCCTATAGGCAGCTTCCATGTCTTTTATTATTTCCTCCGCTAATAAGCCTGTTACTGGAGCAATAATCTCGCCCAGAGTCTTCTTTAATTCTTCTTTTTCAGTTTCAGGCAATCCCTGAAATCTAAGAGTCATATTAGCTTTTTCCATTTGAAGCTGTTACAAACGAGTTTCCTGAAGTTTTTGTGTTGTTTCCACATCTGTCACTCTTTTCTTCACTTTCTTATTTGCGGTGTCCATTTCTGTAACTTTTTCAGTAACTTGCTCCACTTTCTTCTCCGTTTCTGCCAGCTGGTGCTGCTGTTGAGCAAAGTTTTGATTCAATGTAGCCAGTTGCTGGTTAATACCACCAAGTTGCTCCATTACCGGCTTCAGCATATCCGCTAGTAATTTCATGACGTCTGCTCCCTCTTCCAGTCTTGGACTCTGGCTGCCTGGTTTCAGTTTAAACTTTCCTCAGGAAGCCGCCATGTTCCCTCTTTGTTTACAATTTCAAACCGCTTTGTCAGGGCTCAAAAGACTCGTCTTTTCGCTATCGGTACTCAAGTAAGTCTCTCAATATAGTCTCGCTGTTTGTTTCCCCCCTACCCCCTTCGCTGCATTGCTCTGTCTCTGCGCTCAAGAGGCGTCCCTCCTTGTGCTCCGCTTTTCCCATGGGGAGGGTACTCCGTTTTGTCAAAATATTCGTTTACGTTGAACTCATGTTCATTGTTGGTCCTTTCACAGACCTCGCTCTCTCATTCATTGTTCTGCTCGCTCTCCTGCGCTTGTCCCGGTCGAATTAGCTTGTACCATATGGTCACTCAGCGGTAGGACCATCAGGGTGGAGGGAATCCTCTATTCTCTGGCATAAAGCCGTCGAAGAGGCTAACCCTCAAAAGCCCTCTGGCCTGGAACCCATCACAAGGGCTCCGTGGGGGTGCCACTTGAGGCAGCACCCCTCCTTGCCGCTGGTGTCCTAATCGCCTCCCCGTGAGCTGGGGAGAGTGACGACCATCGCCAGTCCACCAAACGGAAGTTGACAAGCCCCCCCCTTGAAGGGAAAAGAACTGCCTTCCCTTGGCTTGCCCAAGTGCCCTGCGGCTGCGGGGAGCCCAGGCAAGCCCCCCCTTGGCTTGCCTGGGCACCCTGATCTTTCCAGCCCCCCCAGCATGCCCGCCTTGGAGTCACGGGGGGTCACTCTCCAGGCCTTCCCTCCGTAGCCACGCACACAGAGGTTTTGGCTGGAGTGGGTGTGGCCAACTCTGAAGCCAGCCGGAACTCCGTTCCTGTGCGTTCCTGCCCAAAAATAGCCCTTGCCCATCTTGGGACACTGAAGTGAAATCCATGCCATGCACTCAGTGTGATACTTATTCAGAGGATCCATGCGGCTCTTGGGTTAGATTCTTCCAAGTGAAAGCAGAAGTGGAAGAGAAGTTTTACTTAATGCAACACCATTTCTTCAAAAGCTACTGTAATCCCAAGCATTGTTCCCTCTAAGCTGAGTTGGTGTGAGCTAGCTCACAGTTTTTTAGCCTCCGGCTCACACGTATTTCTCTTTGCTCAGGAAGGATGGCTCCAGAGCAAACTAATTTATGCAGTTTCCAAATTTCTTGCTCACAACTTTAATGCCAGTAGCTCACAAAGTAGAATTTTTGCTCACAAGACTCCACAGTTTAGAGGGAGCATTGATCCCAAGTGCTGTTTTGTTTTTTTATTTCAAAGCAGTGTGGCTGTGTATACAAAATCAAGAGACAAAAGGCTATTTTGAGCAGTCATTATAGTATAATTTGGAAGTATAATGATTTTATTGAAGAAGGTTGTTATTTGGCATTTGTTGCTGATATATACCCAGGGCCGGCTCGCTCACTAGGCAAGCTAGACTCTCGCCTAGAGCGCAGGGCCATTGGGGGCGCCAGAATGAGCCACCCTTCTCCCGCCAAAAGACCCCCACTCGCGCCGTGCATGCTGGCCACCCGCTGCCTCTTTGCCCCCCCCCCAATGACTTTCTGGGTGCATGCTGCTTCAGCGCGCCCCTTCGCTGCCCCAGAGCAGCAGAAAGGTGCTCTTTAAAGTGTAACACCAGTGGTGCCTCCTGCACCATGGGGAAATGACTGCAAAATGTTCCCCTGCCTCCCCCAGGCCCCACTGCAATGCGCTCCACGGGCTCTCGGCCGCCTCCAGGGGTGCCTGCCCGGCTGCGCCGGGGGTCACGTTGGCGGCACACAAGGACAGCCTGCTGTGCGTGTGCCCACTCTGCGTGGCCGCCTCCTCCTCACAGCGGCACCCGCCGCCCGACTGCCTGTCAACCCTGGCTGCCAGGCAGCCTGCCAAAGGTGCTGCCGCCGCCTCACCCACCCACTCACCTGCCCTCTGCCAGAGCGCCTACCCCCTTCCTGACCCCCGGCACTTCCACTGCATATCCGTTGGTGAGTTGCAGGGCTTGGGAGGGCACCAGGGAGAGGCCAGACCCCACGGGGGCCAGTGTCCCGTTTTGGAAAGATGATCTCCTTGCAAGTCAAGCAGCGCCCCATTGGTGCAAAAGGTTCCGATCCAGTCCACTGTCCCCATTTGCCGTTTGCAGAGATTGGTGGCGAGAGCGCAGGCAGCGCACGTGAAAAGGCGCCTTTCTCCCTGGGCAGCTGCTGCGGCAAAGTCCATCCCCACGGACGGAGCAGGCCTGGAGCGCCCCGATTCCCAGCATGTTTCCTTGCCAGAAAACAGGATCGGGGGGGATTGATGGTACGGGGCAGAAAAACGTGCAACGTGATCCTTCATGCGCGCCAAATGCCCCGCAAACTAGGCATGGCTGTGCCTCTTGGCGGGCAGCAGGGCTGACAGGCCAGTAAGCAGCATGGGGGGTCGAGTCTGCCTTGGATTTTTTTGGGGGGCAAACTCACCTCGGATTGGCAGGACTGCGTGTCAAGGACTGCCTGGTGCCGAGTTCTTTCGCTTCCTCCCCAGCGATCCCCGGTGGACAGAGCCGGCGGGGGTTTGGCCAAGCGCCTCCCTCCTGTGGATCGCCTGAGGTTTTCGCTTCTTTTCTCCTGGCAAACACACACCAGGAAAGTCTGTTCCGGGACAGAGTGCAGGGGGGGGGGCATGAGGAAGGCGACTTGGGCAGCGCCATCCAAACTGTTGGCTGGAAGAGGTGCCCTTCTCAGGACCAGCTGGAAAAACCCGCCTAGGTCCTCTGTTGGGCCTGAGTGAAGGGCGATGAGGTGCCCCCGAAAAAGCCACTGGAGAGTCTTCCTTCTCTCCAGGCCCCACCTGGAGGTTGGCAACCCCATAATTGGGGGCTGCAGGGGGGTGCCAGAAGGCAGCCCCGCCTAGTGTCCAAAAAGACCTGGAGTCGGCCCTGTATATACCTTGCACAATGTGTTGGGCAAGCAAAAATACGAGACAGGACAGGGTCAAGGCTGCACTAGGGGGCGCTGGCACACAACATTTTAGCTGGCAGTGCAGCCTACAAGTGAACTGAGATCAGGCATTCTCCCCCTCCATTGGAAACAATGGAGGATGGGGGCACCTCTTTCTGGGGCCCATAGAATTAGACCCCTTGGTCCAATCTTTTTGAAACTTAGGGTAGAGGCACCAGCAGCTGTGCTGCAAATTTGGTCCCTCTACCTAAAAAACACCAGCCTCCTCCCAGCGCCCCAGATACCCCAAGATCAATTCTCCATTATAGCCTATGGGGCCTATTGACTATAACAGTCCCCATAGACTACAATGGAACCAGGAAAAAAATGATTTATTTATTTTTTTGCACACCCCATTATGCTTTTCAGTATAATTTGTAAGCTGAGTTACAGGGAAAGATGGAATATAAATATTTGAATAAATAAGTAGTTTCGACAGGTTGATAACATTTAAGCAACTTCCTGTTAGGTTAGACAGGGTTCTGACAATGATTGCTCCTCCTCTGTTATACTTGACCTGTAATGCTGGTTGTC
>NW_015172604.1:278446-285610 GCF_001447785.1 Gekko japonicus | reverse complement strand
AAGGGAGACTGCAAGAGGCCCCCCCCCCCCTGCGCTGGTATGTTTTCTAAGGCTCAGCGCAGGTTGCCGGTCCAAGGCCAGATTTACCAATATAGTGGACTGGGACAGATAAACCTGTACTCTGGAGGCCAGATCTACCAATATAGTGGAAAGGGGTGGGTAGACCTGTTCTCCGGAGATTCTGTTTTCTCTTATATTGTTTAAATTATTCTTAAAATATAGTTTAAATATAATTTAAAAGAATGTATCCTGAGATTTTTACAAGGTTATGAAAATCATCTAAAAAACTAATTTACACAATAATCAGATGTAGACTTGCTCACAACTTTAATGCTACTAGCTTTTTTCCATTGTGGAGCTTAGAGGGAACATTGAGCAAGATCTAGATTTGAGTCCAATTGGACCTCAGAGACCAACAAGATTTTCAGGGTCTTGAGAGTCAACAGCTCCCTTCGCCAGATGCCATAGTCAAGTAGGCAGAGCACAGGAGCTGCTTCACCGTGGCTGTCTTGTGTTCCTGCTGGAGTGCAGAAGAGCTCTCGTGCAAGTGGAAATGTCCCATGGGGTCCAGCACATTAACTATATATGGGAGAGTCGGGTTATGCTTGTTCAGTTGTGAAACTTTTACTAGTGTTTATAACACTTCTGTCAGCAGGCAACATCCGTGGACTTTGTTCTTCATGGACTTTGTTCGCTTTTAAATGCATCTTGAGCATATAAAACTATACAAGCTAGGACCAGACCTTGTCTTTATATCCCAAAATGTGCCAGGTATTTATAGCAAAGAGCCAGGAAGGGGAAAGACTCAGATCCTTCCTTTTATTTTTCTATTTTTGTTCCTTACCAGACCATCCTAAGATGTCAATTGCCCCGTGTTAACTCACACCTTAAAGGTCTCAGGCTGCCCAGTCTGGGATAGGAGTGGGGGGAGGCAGAGGGGGAGACAAAAGAAAAAGGAGATTGCACTAGCTCAGTTCCTAGGCAGACTTACTCCAGGATACCGATCAATTTCAGTGGCTTTAGACTGGAGTGACTCTGGATAGGTGTTGCCAGGACCGGCCCCAGCTTATTTTGCACCCTAGGCGAGGATCCCTTCTGGCGCCCCCCCCCCTGCGCCCACCAATTTTCAAAAATAAATGCATTTTAGGAAGAATGAAAAACACAAATAATCAAGAAACTCCCAGAGTAGGGGGCCAGGTGCAGTTTGGCGCCCCTAAGGGCCGTCCGGCTCTAGGCGATTGCCTAGTTCGCCTAGTGAGTGAGCCGGCCCTGGGTGTTGCAGGGCAGGCAAAACAGGCTGGGATCCACTGCCTCACCTGCACTGTCCATTTCCTCTCCAGCCTCCAACATGCTGGCCCCTGGCTGGGATGAACAGGAGCAGGGGGATTGGCTTCCTCTCTTTCACCTCCCTCCCATCCCGCTGCCCTGCCTTACTCCACCCTTGCTGCTTAGTCTGGAAGGGGAGGGGGGTATCCAGCACCCTACTCGTCCTCACTCCCTTATGGCCAGGGCCGGCCTGAGGCTTTTTTGGGCACTAGGCGAGGCTAGCTTGTGGCACCCCCCCCCCAGGCGAGGCTGTCTTTGGCACTCACCACTCCTCCTGCTCCTCTGAGGGTGGGCGAGGAGTGGGGTGGGAGGAGGAGGAGAGAGAGGGGTTTAGCGGGGAGCTTTGCTCGCACTCGGCTTGCGCTGCCGGCTGTCAGTCCCAGTTCCTGCGCCGTGAGACCTTCCAGTAGGGCCACTGAACAGAGAAAGGCTGGCAGGGAGGAGGGGGAAGAGGGAGGGGAGGGGGTGAGGGTTTGTTTTGAGGGGGGGCTGTTGGAGGGGAGGGGGAGGAGGAGGAGGCAGGCGAAGCAGGCGGGCGCGCCGACCATTTTGCAAGTGCCTGCCAGGGACAAGGCTGAGGTGCTGGGGCCATTCCTCTCCCGCGCGGTGCCTTTCGGATGGCGGGAGCCCTGGTGTGGGGCCCTCCCACGCCACCTTTCCCCTCTCGCCAGTGAGCACCCGGGGGGAGGGGCCTCTGGCCAGGAGAGGTGCCGGGACTCATAGGCGTAATCTTCGTGGGGGCGGCGGGGCTTCAGCCCCCGCCGAAATTTTCAGGAAGGTACTCAGCCTCCCCCGGGAGCCACCCTTGCTCCTAGCAAAGCAATGCCTCTGGCCCAGCCCCAGCCCCCCCTCGGGAAATTGGAAAGTCTACACCCTTGGGACTGGATAGGTCTGAGCAAGCCATGCGAGAGGCAGCGCCGGCGAGGCAGAGGGGGAGCACGTGGCGGAGAGGAGGCTGGGAACTCCCTTACCCAGGTGGCGAATAGAGGCGGCGGTGGCCAGGGTGTGCAGCACAAGCTTTTTTGGGGGGGCTCAGTTCGGTGCCCCCATGATGGCCCCGCGCTCTAGGTGAGAGTCTAGCTCACCTAGTGAGCAAGCCGGCCCTGCTCATGGCCTTCCCCTTGCAGCAGAGAGCAAGCTCTTGACCCTCCTCCTTGGCCATCCCCCAAGCCCTTCAAACAGGGCTGCAGACTTCACACAGCCCTGGCCTCTCCAGCCTCTCGTAGGACTTCCCTGTTCAGTGAGAAGCCAGGAAGATGATCCAAGGCCCTTGTAACCTCTCCTCTTCCTAGCTGATTGCTGCCAGCCAGCTGGGCCTGCTGGGCCATCTCCTGGGCCGTGTCAGCCTTGGCCCCAACCCTCTCTCCCACCCCTGCCCGGCTCTGCAAGCCCGGCAGCCTCAGGGTCTGCACAGGTTCTGCTGTGGCCTTTGGGACTTGCCCTATTGTCGGCGCTGCTTTGGAGGAGGAGGCGCTAGCTGCCCAGGGGTAAGTTGCTGTCCCCATACGAGAGGACCCACACCTTCCACCCCACTCTGGAGGTCTGACACAGCCTAGGATGCGGCGACAGTCTGCTGCCAATCACATGCCTGTACAGCAGCTGCATAGCAGCTAACCACATGCCTCCATATCTTCTAATAAGAAGAGAAGAGAAGAAGAGAAGAGATTGGATTTATACCCCGCCCTTCACTTGGAGTCTCAGAGCGGCTTACAAACTCCTTTCCCTTCCCCTCCCCACAACAGACACCCTGTGAGGTAGGCGGGGCTGAGAGAACTCTGACACAAACTGCTCTTTTTCAAGAACAGCTGTGTCAGAGCTTGTGATTGACCCAAGGTCACACCAGCTGGCTGTATGTGGAGAAGTGGGGAATCAAACCCGGTTCTCCCAGATTAGAGTCCGCACACTTAACCACTACACCAAACTGGCTTCTCAAGCGGTGTGTGTGTCTTAGGATGGGGCCCAGAATCACCCCCTCCACTGGTGCCAAGCAAGGAGCGGCCTTTGCCCTATACGAGATGGGTGGGAGGCACTACTGCCACCAGAAGCCAGCTGTGTGACTCCCAGGTGGGGCAGGTGCAAGCAGTGGCAGGAACACGCTCTTCTTTTCTCCCTCCGTTGAGGGATGGGGGCTGTGGGCAGTTGCTCCCCCAGCACAGGGCCCAGGGCAGCTGCCCCTCTTGCCTACTGGCTATGACCAGCTGGGTGCTCAAGCCTCAGCCAGGAAACCCATAGCACAGATGACCGGGTGAGTGGCATGGGCTTATTATCTCTCTGGTCCTTGTTGTGAACACTTAGAGCACAGAGCCTTGTTCTTTAGGCATGGGAACTGCACATGACGGGCACTTAGCACAAATGGCCAAAGTTTGATTATACAAATCATAGAATCATGGAAGGGACCTCCAGGGTCATCTAGTCCAACCCCCTGCACAATGCAGGAGATTCACAAATACCTCCCCTTCCACACCCCCAGTGACCCCTGCCCCATGCCCAAAAGATGACAAAAAACCTCCAGGATCCCTGGCCAAACCAGCCTGGAGAAAAATTGCTTCCTGACCCCAAAATGGCAATCAGCAGTTCCCTGGGTGTGTAAGAAAGGGGCACAAGAACCAAGCACTGATGTGACCGATGTTCTCTCTAAGCTGTGGGGTCTTGAGAGCAAAAATTCTACTTTGTGAGTGAAAACTACTGAGACTGACGAGTGATTACAGCTCTCATACTTTTATTAGTGCAGAACAAGACAATGCTAGCCGGCTCGCAGGCCGGCTTATATTCCCTGAAAACCCCAAACCCAATACACACCCCACTCAAGTGACTGGTTATTTACAGTGGCTGAGAGTTCCATGGGCCCGGAGCCTAGCTCACCAATTGGTGCGGGCTAGGATCCGCTTAGCCCATTGTGTTCGGGAGCGAAGCTCGGACGTCTCGCCTGACCGTGTGGAGCCCTTGCCTCGCATGCGGTCTGATATGAATACATTACAGTGAGCTACTGGCATTAAAGTTGTGACTGAGCGATTTGGATACTGCATAAATTAGTTTGCTCTGGAGCCATCCTTCCTGAGCTAATTTATTTATTTATTTCATTATGTTTATACCCTGCCCTCCCCGTGAGCAGGCTCAGGGCAGCTTACAACAAGGCACCAAGTGCACACAGTATAAAATAGGTAAAACAGTTAAAATTCAGTTCAATCAGGATGCAAGAATAGAAAGATCCCAACGTCTTGTATACCAGAAAGGGGGGGGGGGCAGGGCTATAGATAGATGTTATTTGGTCCTCCGGCAGTATCCCTCTATAGTGGAGCGGTGCCGGTAGAGGCAATGACGGCTCCTACTTGAAAGCCTGGTGGAAGAGCTCCATCTTACAGGCCCTGCAGAACTGCAAAAGGTCCCACAGGGCCCTGATCTCCTCTGGGAGCTCATTCCACCAGATGGGAGCCGCCACTGAAAAGGACCTGGCCCTCGTTGCCGCAAGCCTGGCGTCCTTGGGGCCCGGGGTCACCAGGCGGTCTTCTGACCCCGACCAAAGTGCTCTTTGGGGCATATTTGGGGAAATGCGGTCCCTCAGGTATGTCGAACCCTGGCCATGTAGGGCTTTAAAGGTAAGCACCAGAACTTTGAAGCGAATCTGTTATGCTATAGGCAGCCAGTGCAGCGCTTTCAGTACAGGTCGGGTGTGCTCCCACCTAGGGGCGCCCACCAACAGCCTGGCCGCAGCATTCTGCACCAGCTGCAGCTTCTGGATTTGCAGCCAAAGCAGCCCCATGTAGAGAGCATTACAGTAGTCTAGCCTCGAGGTGACCGTCACATGGATCACTGTAGCTAGGTCATTGCGGTCGAGGAAAGGAACCAACTGCCGTACCAGCCAAAGATGATAAAAGGCCGATCTGGCAGTGGCTGCCACCTGGGCCTCCATCATTAAGGTGGGGTCCAGGAGCACTCCAAGACTCCTAACCTCTGAAGCTGGCACCAAAGGTGCCCCGTCAAAGGTTGGAAGCGGGAGCCCCGACCCCGGTCCGGTCCGACTCAAGCACAGGACCTCCGTCTTCGCCAGGTTTAATTTCAGCCTGCTCAGTCTGAGCCACCCAGCCACAGCTTGTAAAGCCCGGTGCATATCTTCTGGGTTGGAGTCCAACTGGCCGCCCAACATCAAATAGAGCTGGGTATCATCTGCATATTGATGACACCCCAGCCCAAACCTCCGGGCAATCTGGGCGAGGGGGCGCATGTAGATGTTAAACAGCATCAGGGAAAGCACCGCCCCCTGAGGCACCCCACATTCAAGCGGTCGCCTCTGGGACTGCCGTTCCCCTAGCACTACCCTCTGTCCCCAACCTTGGAGAAATGAGGCAAGCCATTGAAGGGCGAGCCCCTGGATCCCCACGTCGGCAAGGCGGTGGGTCGGCAGCTGATGGTCGACCGTATCAAATGTGGCCGACAGGTCTAAAAACAACAGCGCCGCCACACTGCCTCGATCCAGATGCCTACGGAGGTCATCAGTAAGGGCAACCAGCACTGTCTCCGTCCCATGTCCCGAGCGAACACCAGATTGGAATTGGTCAAGGACAGAAGCGTCATCCAGGAGTCGCCACCGCCCTCTCAATCAATTTGCCCAAATAGGGCAAATTGGACACCAGCCGATAGTTAAGCCAAAAATGTGTGAGCCGGAGGCTTAAAAACTCACACTAACTCAGCTTGGCGGGAACACTGGATGTGACCCTTCCTGCCCTTCCTCTCATGATCTGCCTAAGTTCACAGACTCCGCATTGCTGTCAGATGGCCATCTAGCCTTTGTTTGAAAACCTCCCAAGAAGGAGAGCCCACCACCTCCCGGGGAAGCCTGTTCCACTGAGGAACCACTCTGTCAGGAAGTTCTTCCTAACGTTTAGCCGAAAACTCTTCTTATTTAATTTCAACCCACTGGTTCTGGCCCGACCTCCTGGGGCAACAGAAAACAACTCCGTATCATCCTCTATATGACAGCCCTTCAAGTACTTGAAGATGGTTATTATATCGCTTCTCACAGCACAAAGTAAACCAATGCATCCGGTACTATTGAATGTGTTTTTAAGTGGATAATTGTGCAATTTTATTGCACTTGTGTGCCTAAATTATTTCAATGTGTTATATTTTATTGCACTGTTGTGCCGTGTAAGCCTCCCTGAACCCGCATGCGGGGAGGGCGGGATATAAATGAAATGAAATAAATAAATAAATAAACTAAGCAAGGAAAATAGAACATAAGAAAAAATGCATCCCTAAATCTAAGTTACAACTGCTGTCACTGATACTGTAGTCCTAGCACATTTATCAGGGAGTACTCCCTATTGAGCTCAATAGGACTATTTGTCGAGGAGTTCCAGGCTGGACCCTGTGGGCCCCCAGGGCAGTTGTACACAAATAACCAGACCACTGTTTAATTTTTTAAAAGATTTATAACGTTTATTTCCATTTCTGTCAATATGAAGGTGTTAGATACGAGACTCGAGGCAGCAGATGAATAGTGATAACAGCTTTATTTGAACACAAAGTCAGAAGAACCAGAGCGAGACAAACAATGGAGCAACAGGCTCCTTTATAAACTGTCCGGGCTTGGCAAGCCACGCCCACATGTCAGATAGTAACCAATCATAAACTGTACATAAAGACCAATCACTTTGCTTCCCTCCAGAACTACCTTTGTTCTGATAGGTCTTTTTACGATACCTTGGTCAGACTCAAGCGCAATACCTTCATACATTATATTACAGGCTCTACTGGTAGCAGGAGCTCCTTTGCATATTAGGCCACACACCCCTAGTATAGCCAATCCTCCAAGAGCTTACAGTAGCCCCAGTAAGAAGA
>NW_015172604.1:236463-278302 GCF_001447785.1 Gekko japonicus | reverse complement strand
GCCTCTCCCCACCCCGCCTGCCTGGGGCCAGGGAGGGCCTTGGCGGGGCTTCCTTGCACTCCTGCTGGCCTTGCAGGTCCACCGCCGGGCCCCTGATGTCAGGGGGTGTGGCATATGCTAATGAGGTATGCTAATGAGTTCCCCTAGCTCTTTTTCTACGAAACGACCCCTGCCTTTAGTCCATCAAAATCCCAGCTAGTCTCTCTTCTTCAGGGCCATAGCTCAATCATAGTTTTTTGGCCCAGCAACATCAGCTGAGGATGACATCCAATCAGGACACGTTTTCAGGAGAAGCCTCTAGAAGATTACCTCATCACCCCCCCCTCTTCCCCTCCCATCACACGGACCCGGAGGTTCTCATGAGAAGCTGATCACCCCACTTCCATCTCTGGCCTCGAGGATGACAAGAGCCCTGTAGGCCAAGAGACCAGTTAGAAAGACCTGCCCAATGGACCAGGCCTGTTCACATTAGCCCATAAGGTGAGGCCAGGGGTGCTTTGTCTCACAGACTTACTTCTGAGTAAACATGCTTAGGATTGCACTGAAAGATTTCAGTATTATCTCTGAAAGTTTTGGACATCACTATCTCTGATACATTTGTAGGTAAGCCATAGCTTGTTCTGTTACCCATTTTTAATGGACTTTTCCAGGTAATTTTTTTCCAAATGTCCTTATTGCAAAGGGGTATCCGCGTTAGGTTGTTGTATCAAAATCAAACAAAAGTCCAGGCAAACCTGAAAGACTGACGACTAGGTTTGCCAGGTCCCTACCTTTTTCCAGCGGGGGGGGGGGGAGCGGGGGGGGGAGAAGCTCTTCTCCTGGGATTTTCTGGTATGTGTGCATAGCACGTGTACTACGATGACGTCCCCTGAAAGTGACGTCATCGTGCTAGGCACGTCGCCGGGGGGGATGCTCTAGCATTCGGCTAGAGTTTTCAGGCCGAATGCTTGAATGTCCCCCTGGCAACGTGCCTGGCACGATGACGTCACCTCTGGGTGCCGTCATTGCACTGGGCATGTTGACCCGGTCCAGGCACTTTGGAGGCGGGGTTCCCCCTGCTGACCGGATCCAGGCCGACAGATTGGGGGCTCCTAAAATGGGCCAACCCCCGCCCCCTGGGGGCTCTCCAATGTTCCCTCGAAGCTGTGGAGTCTTGTGAGCAAAAATTCTACCTTGTGAGCTCCTGGCATTAAAGTTGTGAGTGAGCCATTTGGCTGCTGCATAAAATAGTTTGCTCTGGAGCCCTCCTTCCTGAGCTAAGACAAAAATGTGTGAGCCGGAGGCTAAAAAAAACCGTGAGCTAGCTCACACTAACTCAGCTTAGAGGGAACACTGGCTCTGGCAGCCCTACTGGCAACATTTATTCCAGGTGTTGGTCTGAAGCAGCAGAACCAAGTTTGAGTCCCGTGGCAGTGTGCATGCACGATGCACACAAAAGCTTACACCTAGAATAAAACTTTGTTGGTCTGAAAGGTGCCACAGGGCTCAAACTTTGTTCTAACTTTATTTCAGCCAGCGCTTTTGTGAATCTTTGCTCACTTCATCAGAAATGACTCACAGGAGGTTACATTGAAATAAATGTGGGGTGAGTCCTTCAGGTGCCCCTGGATTGTTTGATTTTTCTCTCCCTGCCCTTTCTGTAGCTGACTCCCCACTCTGTGTAAAGAGCCCATGATTTAGGAAAACAGCTTGCAACCCCAACCTATCACAAGCGAAAGCCAGGCAGCCTTGAATTGATGTCAATCATAAAGTCGAAGGTAACTGACTAGACCTGTTACTTTGTTGCTCAGTTTGTGATGGCCAGAGTGGAGATATTCATACCATTCTGCGTGTAAAAAAGGATGCTTTTATTTTATTCCAGGCAGACATCTAAAGGGCGTTGGGTGAACAGGAGGATCTCAATATTATGTGAAACACAGAGGTACCTTCAATGCCTTATACGGCCTCATACGGCCTGGGACCAACATACCATATATGCCTTGGAGAGCGTTACTGTAATGATTTCATGTTTAACTGTGTGTGTGTGGCTTTAACAGTTTGGTTTGCATGGCTGTGATGATAATCTAGAGTGCTGGACTCAGGCAAGTGATATGATTGGTGAGTGACAGAGAGGGGGAGGGGTTTTGGAATGGATGCTGTGTGGATGATTTGAATGTCTATCAGGAGTGACTGTTATAGTTGGGACAGTTGGAAAAGTCAGTTAAACAAGGGCAGTTAAGCTATGTATGAGAGAGAAGAAGCTTCCCTGTGTGGGTTGTTAAGTTCTATGTCTTAGAGTTGAATAAGACAGTTGATAAATTAAGTGCATTCTGAAGTCTGAAGGAGAGAAACAGTGAACTTGCATGACCTTGAGTTTATGTTACAAAGTTGCTTGTAACCTCCCTGTCAGTAAAGGAGAAGCTTGTGAGAGACACCAAGCAATGGTTCAAATCATTCCCAGTACTGTTTACATGTTCTACCCTCGTTTTTACGCTTTATTTAAATACATTTTATTTCATTCAAGTATACCAGCTCTGGAAAGAATATTCCTCAGACCACATAGACCTTCATGAAAGCCTAGACCCTCGGTATACCTACCCAGTGATAGAAATATATATTATAAAGGTTTGGAAAGCCTTAAAATTTCCTGGTGGCAGCCATATACAGAGTAAAACAAAACATTTTAAAGTAAAACCAGACCTCCCCAATTAAGGGGTCGTCACAGTTATGCTCTGAGAGTCAACATCTCCTGGTGTTCCCTGGCCCAAAGGATGTCCGCCTAGCCTCGACCAGGGCCAGGGCTTTTTCTGCCCTAGCCCCCACATGGTGAAACATGCTCCCAACTGAGATCAGGGCCCTGCGGGATCTTATGCAATTCCGCAGGGCCTGCAAGACAGAGCTGTTCCACCAGGCCTTTGGCTAAGGCAGTGGGCGTCCACATAAGCCCCCCCCCAAGGCTGTGGTCTCCCACCCACTGATAACCGGCCATATCTAGCTACATCAATGGGCCGGATTCTCCCTATGGCAAGCATGATTATTGATTTTATATGTTTTAACGTGTTTTAAATTTTATTGTATTTATTGAACTGTTGTAACCCACCCTGAGCCCGTTTATGGGATGGGCAGGATATAAATGCAATAAATAAATAAATAAGTGCCCGGGTGCAGGGGCCTCCAGGCGGGATGGGTTTCAAATGGGGCTACCGAGAGGCAGATTTTAAACAAGCCTTAAGAGTGGGGAAAATGAACAATATTTTAAAATGAACTTTCATTCAGTTAAAATGAATTGTACTGTCTTTTTACAGCTGACAAACTACAGTACTAAAGCGAAACATTGTTTTATATTCTGAATAATGATTACTATGACTTTTTTGTGTCAACTGGATTCCATAATTTCTCCTTCCATAGAAACAAAATCAGGTTTGCCAGAAACAGAGCTATCTGGGTGCAGTTTTGGGTTACCCTTTTCACATCTGAACTCGGGGAGGGCCATGAGCGTGAGGTGGTGGGCATGCTTTGTGTGCATAAGGCATCAACCTCAGTCGTCAGCATTTCCACTTACAAGGATCTTGGGTTCTGGAGCAGGGAAAGATCCTGCAACTAGAAAGCTAAACACTTGTTTTATAGTCTGAGGAATGGTTACTGTGACATCAATTTATCTGCGTTCACTGTATTCTCCAGTTTTTCCTTCTACAGAAACAGGACTGATCTCTTGGATGGTTTACCAGAAATAGAGTTACCAAGGTACCATTTTGTGTTACATTGGCTCACGTTTGAACATGGGAAAGTGCAGTCACTGTATGGTAGCACACATGCTTTGTACCAGACGGAGTCTCTGGCGTCTTGCATTGTGGAGTTGGGAAAAAACCTTCTGACCTCCAGCATCAGAGAGCTGCTGCCTCCTGAGGGTCACCGGTGCAACCCCTCAAAAGGCAGAATGTGCATAGGTTGTGGGGCCATGACTTGGTGGCAGGCACCTGCCTTGCATGCTCAAAGATGCAATCACTGACCTCATTGGCTAAAACAGTCTCGGATAGCAGACTTTTCTGCACCCAAGACCCTGGAGGGCTGCTACCAGTCAGAGGAGACACCTCTGAGCTGCATGCACTATTGGTCCAATTCAGGAGGTGGGGGTCCCCCACTGCCAGGCCCTGCCCCCCAGCTCCCGTTCAGCTGGCTGGCGGGGAGGACTTACCAGTAGAAAGAAGGCGGCCTAGGCCACGTTGCCAGCATCACACAGGAAGCAATGTCATCATGCCAGTGACTTGCGGGCAACATTCTGGTATTTGGGTAAAAACTCTATGGTAGGACCAGGTTTTACCAAAGAGTTTTTGTCCAAATACTAAAGCATCACCCAGTGTCAGCTATGCTTCCATGACGTTTATGGGCAAGAGTGCATCTGCTTGACCTGTGTACCAACTGCTGCGGCATTCCGGGCATGATACAGAGGCAGGCAATGCCAAGCCACCTCTGAAAGGTCTCTTCCCCCCAAGTCTATTTATTTTATTTATTTATTTTATTACATTTATATCCCTCTTAGGGCAGGTTCCAGACAAACTGATCTGCACACAATGCAGATTTACAATTAAAATTAGGAACATATAAATCAATTAAAACATATAAACAATGTAGTACTGGATATACAATATGCCTCAACAGATTTTTTTTTAACCATAATATTTTATTAGATTTTAATTCAGAACATAACAAATAAATACAGGTTCTCAAACAACATTTTAACAATTTTTCATATATATGTCAGTGTGTATACAGACTTCCAATTTGACTTACTCAAATACTGATAGAAGTTTGCTAGCTTATTAATAACAATGAGTATTGTGCTGCACTAATCGCTTTCCAATCAAAAGACTCAAAGGTTAACTTATCCACAATCGGATACCATTTACCAGTTGGGTTCATTAGTTCACATTCATTTTGATCATTCGTGTTAAAAATGGAAACGGTTTCTAATAAAAAATATTCCCATACTTTAGATAGCCATAAATTAATTCTAACATTGATGATGTTACTGCCTCTATAGCTCTTACAATAAAGTGTAACCTTATGATAAGCATGTACTCCTTTGTTTGGCTGTGGAACCTGACAGCCGGAAGTCGCAGGCATGATGCCATCACTTCCGCCTTTCTACTGGTAAGTCCCCCCCTCCCCCACTGGTTTCCAGGAGGGACCCGGCAACCCTAAAGCTGTGTGTGATGTAAAGTGCTTGACTACCCGCCATGCATCTATTCCTTGCCTTCCATTTGTCATTACATTGTTATGATAGCATGTATTTAATACAACAATATTTATACCTTGCTTCTCACTAATTATAATGAAAATACTAAAGGATACAAGATCTCAAAATGATGAAAAAGGTCAAAAAAAATACCCCAATTTAGGGCAAGAATCAAACAAGACCAATGAAAAACAATGCAAGAGACTAATTAAAGGTAAAGGTTCCCTTGCTTGAAAGCCAGTCGAGTCCGACTCTAGGGTTGCGGTGCTCATCTCCGTTTCAAAGCCGAAGAGCCAGCGCTGTCCGAAGACGTTTCCGTGGTCATGTGGCCGGCATGACTAAACACCAAGGCACACGGAACGCTGTTACCTTCCCACCGAAGTGGTACCTATTTATCTACTTGCAATTTCTTGCTTTCGAACTGCTAGGTTGGCAGTAGCTGGAACTAGAAATGGGAGCTCACTCCATCATGCGGCACCCAGGTCTTGAACTGCTGAACTACTGACCTTCCACAGCCTGCAGTTCAGCGTCTTAACCACTTGAGCCACCGCAGCTCCTAAGAGACTAATTAGATAGCAAAAATTAAGTGACATTTTTAAAATGCAACTGATCAGTTCTAAAAATCCAGTGAAATGGAGTGGGGAGCAACCATGAGGGTTTTTATTTTGTGAGAATGTAGGATGCTTAAAAACCCTAAAATGTTCCTTTGGTAGCGTGTTATTTCTTTCTAGGAATTTGAAGACAAACTCTCCTTACCCACTCCCCCTTTACAGGACAAACTCAAATAACCAAGTGCCCACAGGATTACTAAATAATAGTACTTCGAAAATTCTCTGCAGGCTAACCACCCATGAGGGAAATTGTACTAATATTTAAAAGTACCTTCTTGCCTTCCTCAAGCAGACTGTGGAGAGGTACACTTCACCTGTCTCCTGCCTTGGTAATTAAGATGGAATAACCTTCTTCATTTGTGAGAACCAAGAAGGAGAGCAGAAGTAACAAACACTTTATTTCCGTGGAAGGGGAAATAATGGTTTTGCTGTTAAAAATATGGTGTTGGTGTTTATACATACGTAACAGCATGTGAGAGCCAGAAACTGACAAAGTGAAACTGCTTCTCAGTCTCTCGCTTTCTGAAACAATATATTCCAATACACTGTGTGAGATGTAGGGTTAAGAGATTTCCCTCAGATTTCTTTAGTCCTGGATCCACAACAGACCCCCACCAAAAAATGAACAGAGAATTTTATTGTTTGTGTGTGTCTCAGAAGTCATGTCACTATGGCTCTGAAATTTTCTTTGGTCGACATTCCAATGCTGGGATGTTTTTCCTATAGCCACCATTTTCCAAGATGGCAGATATTGTTATTTTGATATTTAAAATTCATGTAGGATGCTCATCTTGGTGTCAAAAAATATGTTTTTGAGATTGATCAAGCCAAATACACTATTGTATTACTTGCAGAGGCAGCCATTTTAGCTGTAGCTGCCATTTTGGAAGATGGCAGATCTTTTTTTCCACATTCTTGTAGGGTGCTCATATTGGGGTCAACCAAATATACTACTCTGTTTATTATAAAAAACAAAATAAAGTATTCTTCAAGAGGAGGTGCCAAATGGAACTCTTGGGAAGAAGTAAAGCCTGAAGTACAGCCGGTCCGCCTGAGCCTCCGCTGTAAAACCCCTCCATTTTGGATGAGGGCAGCCGGAAGGCCTGGCGTGATCTGGCCCATGGGGTCACGAAGAGTCGGACTCGACGGTGCGACTGAACAACAACAACAACAAGCCAAAAACTTCCCATGCCTTACAAGGGCCTTGCCCACTTTCTGAAAAGCTTGGTGGGCACCAAGGGAAGTATTGACGGGCACCATGGAGCCCACGGGCACTGAGTTGGAGAACCCTGGACCTTCCCATAGCCAGGGCTGACCCTGCTAAGCGTCCAGCCTCTCTTAAGATTGGACTCGCCCGGACCATTCTGGTCATGGCAATACAGCCAGGCATTCCCCATTCACTGTGAAGAACTGTTGGCAGACCTTAAGTAAGGGAAGACTACTGCAGAGTTTACTGTTCAATACCTTGGCATTTTGGCATCTGAAATGAGGGACACTCACACAATGTCCTATGAGCCAAAGATCTTTCCGGGCTAAAGAACAGCTTTCTAGAATCAGGGACGTGGCCTCAGAGGACGGACTGCTAATGCAGCCAGCTGTTGCCCCTGCCCCCTTCAGAGCCTGCCTTTCTGAGAGCCGTGATGGAGCTGATCAGGGGCAAGAAAGCACAGGAACGGAGTTCCGGCTGGCTTCAGAGTTGGCCATGCCCACTGCAGTCAAAACCTCTGCGTGTGTGGCTACGGAGGGAAGGCCTGGAGAGCGACACCCCCTGTGGCTCCGAGGCGGGCAGGCCAGGCCAGGCCTCCCCATGCCTTCCCCAGACTGTCCCAAGGGCCAGCTTGCCTGGGCTCCCTGCAGCCGCGGGGCACCCAGGCAAGCCGAGGGAAGGCATGGGGGTGTGGCCTAATATGCCAATGACCTGCGCTGTCAGGGTGTGGCCTATTATGCTAATGAGTTCCTGCTGGGATTTTTCTACACTGGAGCTGATCATGCGGTGAAACCCTCGATGGCGCTGAGTCCCCACCAAGTCCCCAGTTGTCCTTACCACTGCTACTGGCAAAGTCTCTGAAATGGAGACATAGCCCTGAAATGTAGCCCATAATGC
Source organism: Gekko japonicus (assembly GCF_001447785.1). Classification (NCBI taxonomy): domain Eukaryota; kingdom Metazoa; phylum Chordata; class Lepidosauria; order Squamata; family Gekkonidae; genus Gekko; species Gekko japonicus. The sequence continues at coordinate 270,372 of NW_015172604.1, read as the reverse complement.
TGAGAATAATTTTGCAGAAGAGCCTGCAGGGATTTTCTTCAGTCTATGGAGAACTGTTCCTAAAACCCATCTTCTCTCTTTCTTTCAGAATGGTTTACTCAAAGCCACACATCTTTAAGCCACCGTAAGTAATGCCCAGAATGGCTCAACATTTGCCAGGACGGCTGTTCTGGGCACCCGGTGAATTCTGCCCCAGCCCCACTGGGGAAAGTTTGATAACTACAGAGTTTTTAAAAAGTTGTCTTCTGAGTCAGTGTGGTGTAGAGGTCAGAGTAGAATCTGGGAGACCCGAGTTCTAATGTTCAGCCTGTCGTGCAAGCTTGCTGGGCGACTGCTTGGGCCAGTCAGATACAGCCTAACCTGCCTCACAGGGTTGATGGGAGGATAAAATGGAGGAGCAGAAAATGATGTAAGGAGATGTTTGGGTCTCCCGTTGGGGAGGAAAAGAAGAGTAGAAACAAGCAAACAAATATAGGCATTGTCTGTGCAGCTCCGTAATGTGATTCTGAAGAAGTCTTCTTTCCCCACAGGAGAACCGACGTCCTTACAGTGACTCCCTGGCTTGCCCCGATTATTTGGGAAGGGACCTTCAACTTGGATATCTTGAATGAGCAGTTCAGGCAAAGGAACGCAACCATTGGACTGACGGTGTTTGCTATCAAAAAGTGAGCCTGGCTTAACTGGAGAGGGAAGCAAGCAGTGGGGGATATGTGCAATGCTCCCTCTAAGCTGTGGAGTCTTGTGAGCAAAAGTTCTACTTTGTGAGCTGCTGGCATTAAAGCTGTGAGCGAGCAATTTGGCAGTTGCATAAATTAGTTTGCTCTAGAGCCATCCTTCCTGACATGGGTCATTTCGTAGAAAAAGAGCTAGGGGAACTCATTAGTATAATTCATTAGCATATGCCACACCCCCTGACATCACCGGAAGTGTGTCATAAGGCCACACCCCCTGACATCATCGGAAATGTGTCATAAGGCCACACACCCCGCCCCCAACGGTCCCGGCCGCCACTGCCTGCCTTGAAGCTCCACTGCCGAGCCCCATGAGGGGCCCGGCGGTGGACCTGCAAGGCTGGCGGGAGTGCGAGGAAGCCCCGCGAAGGCCCTCCCTGGCCCAAGGCAGGCAGGGGTGGGGAGAGGCAGGGAGGGAGCAACTTACCCTCTTCTGCCTCCTCCTGGCTGAATGAGGGCCGGAAGCGGGGCGGCCGGAAGCAGGGGGCGGGGCTTCATCATGTGCCCCGCCCCCATACCTCACCCGGGGGAACTGCGTTCCCCCGCGTTCCCCCCCCGAAATGACCTCTGCTTCCTGAGCTAAGGCAAAAATGTGTGAGCCAGAGGCTTAAAAAACTGTGAGCTAACTCACAGTAACTCAGGTTAGAGGGAACACTGGTTAGGTGTCTTCCTCTCTGGAGTCTGACCTTTCATGAGTATGAAGCTTTATTCTTTCTGCTGCTGGTCTCTCCCCCACTCCCCTGTCTTATGGTGGGGTAGCCGTGGTGCTAACTGAATGATATAGAGACACGGCATAGGAACATAAGAGAAGCCAATGTTGGATCAGGCCAATGGCTCATCCAGTCCAACACTCTGTATCACACAGTGGCCAGAAATACCAGGTGCAATCAGGAGGTCCAGCAGTGGGGCCAGGACACTAGAAGCCCTCCCACTGTTGCCCCACCCAAGCACCAAGAATACAGTGCATCACCTGCCCCAGCCTGTGTAGTTCCTATCTGTCAGCTATGCTGCCATGATGTTTATGGGCAGGAGTGCATTTGCTTGACCTGTGTACCAACTGCTGCTGCATTCCTTCATTCCTTATTATCTCTGACCTTGTAGGTTGCCCAGCTTCAGCTTTAACAGCCTGGGGTCTCATTATCCCGCACGCGGGAGTCAGGCCAATTGGCCTAGGGATGGGGGTGTGTGCATACGAATACCCTATATCCCATTATGCTTGTAGGAATGTAGTCATTCCTAGGTGTTACTGCCTGGCAATAAAGTATAACCTTATGATAAGCATGTACTCAATTGTTTGGCTGTGGAACCTTACATTCTGTTAGGAATCCACTTTCTCTATCTACGTGCCTCTCTCAATCCGAGATGAACGACGAAGAGGAGAAACCTATCCCCACAACAACTGGGGAGGAAATACCCACCACCCAGACCGACGTGCCAGTGACTACTACGCCACCGGTGACTACCCCGAGGAAGGCTCTGGGGCACGGAACCGTACCAAAAATGACTTCAGCTCACCTTTTCCTGACCCCCTGCGGACCAAGGCAATTGCCCGGGCAGGGGTATCGACCAGGTGCATTAAGGTGGGGCCAATTTATCCTGGATTCAACGGCAGAAACATACGTGCTCACGCAGGGGCCCCAGAGAGACAGCCGGTTTGATGTGGGCTTTGCATCCAAAGGTGACTTTCCCCCGTTTGGGGGAGCCTTGGAAGCACTGGCCGGGGCATGGGTGATGGACCGTTCCAAGACGTGTAGCAGCTGCACCTCCCTTGACGAGGGACTCGAGTTGGCTCACCGCCTGGAAGCGGTGGAGCGGGACAGGCGCCAACTAAGACGGGAACTTGAGGAAGTAATTAAGGAAATCCCAGAGATGGTGCTGCAAGCCCTAAGGGCCGAGAGAGAGGCACAACAGCCGACTCCTGCTGTTCCCCCCCTCGACAAGCACCCCTGGAACCAGCACCCCAAAGACCGGGACCGCTGGGACCTCCGGACGTGCCAGGGCCAGTGGAGGGGCCAGCCCCGGTGCCACAGCCAGGCAGTCCAAAAGGTCCCCTGCACCACGGCCTGAAGGACCTGATCGAGGCAATGTTTGACGGGGACCCGGAGGAACTGTCCTATTTTGTGATTCGAGTGATGAAATTCGTGGAAAGATGGGGCCACCTGTTCCCTGACGACAGCAGTCGAGTGGATGCTATTTCTGCCCAGTTACGAGGAGCTGCCGTGGTGTGGTATGTGGGATTACACAACGCGAGGGGCCCGGAGCTAGTGAGCCTGGACGCTTTTATGTGGGCCCAGTTTGAAGATCGGAATGCCGGGCCCAAAGTGAGGGCATTCTTACGCACCCTGAAGCAAGGGAAGCGGTCAGTGAGAGAATACTTGTCGGAGTTTAAATTGCATGCGGCCAAGGTCCAAAACTGGCTGGATCAGGTCTTAGTGGAGTTGTACCGGTTGGGGTTGAACCCAGAGATCCGTGAAATGGGGAGGAAAGCCCAACTCCCTCCAACTGAAGGTGAAATCTGCATGCCCGGCTGAGTCTACCAGAGAGCAACGGATGAGACAAGGGCTCTGCCTAAAGTGTGGGGAACGGGGCCATTTCATGGCCAACTTCAGGGGATCAAGCCTGGGGAAGCTGGCGCAATCGGAACCAGCCAAGGCACGGCCAGGCACACCAGCGAAGAAGCCAGCAGGGAAACCAAAATTCGCAAAAGCGCTACAGGTCACCCCATAAGAAATCTGGGATGAATCCAGTGAGGACGAAGGCAACAAGTTGGCAGGAAAAGGCCAGGTACTGCTGTGAGTGGCGCGGAGCAGCAGGGCCCGATCCTGGATGCGCCAAGAGCGGTGAGCAGCTACCCCCCCTGTTTTTCGTGACTGTGACTATTATTAACCCGACCCAAGGAACCCACATTCGTGTGAGAGCCCTTATTGACTCAGGGTGTGAGAGGGACCTCATTAATCCATCCTTAGTAACAGGGTTAGAAGTGGGGGTGGTGAGACTGCAAGACCCCCTAATTTTCACCCAAATGGATGGGTCCACGATGAAGGAGCCGTGTGGATTTGAGATGGTCCCATTGGGGGTGGGGACGGGGTATCACCGGGAGGAACGTCCATTTGTGATCACCCCGCAGCCAGGTTCCCGTTGGTATTAGGGAGCCCCTGGCTGCATGGACATGACCCGTACATTTTGTGGAATGAGGGGAAGGTGCAGTTCATCTCCCCTCGGTGCCAATCGCACCGATGGAACCCACAGTGGGGGTCACAACCTTTCATGGAAAGCCCAAGAGGAATTACAATCCATTCTCCCCGAATACCGAAACTTGGCTAGGGTCTTTGAAGAAGAAGAAGCTGACATGCTCCCCCCCCATAGGCACTCAGACTGTAGTATCGAATTGCTGCCAGGGCACAAATTGCCTAAGGTGCACATCTATGCGATGGGGCCGATTGATAAGAACCTAGCAAGTGGTTTCATCAGGCCAGCCTCCTCCCCTTTTGCGGCCCTGGTGCTGTTCTGAAAAAAGAAAGATGGAGGCTTGCGACTGTGCACGGATTATCGGGGCTTAAATGCTGTGTCATCAACTAATGCCTACCCCATGCCCCTCATCAAGGATTTACTAGCCGAAGCGGCTAAAGGGAAAGTCTTTTTGAAACTAAACCTCCGGGATTTATACTTCCGGGTCCGCATCCCAGAGGATGCCTTTAACACACCCCTTGGCCAGTTCGAATACCACGTAATGCCATTCGGTCTTCAGGGGGTCCCAGGGTCTTCATGAACTTGATTAACAAAGTGTTGCACAAGCATCTGTTTAAAGGGGCCCTCATTTATCTGGATGATATCTTACTGTACTCCCCCGACCTCCTGTCACACGTGAAGTTGGCGAGGGAAGTCCTGATGACGTTGCATAAGCACAAACTGTTCACGAAACTTTCCAAATGCGAGTTTCACAAGTCACACATTGTCTTTCTGGGGTATCAGATATTGAATAAGGGTATAGAAATGGATCCGGGGAAGGTCCGCAATGTGCTGGGGTGGGAAACCCCCTGCACCCACCACCAATTACATTCCTTCCTCAGTTTTTCGAACTTTTACAGAAATTTCCTACCCAACTTTGCACAAATCAGTTTGCCCCTCACTGATGTTGAAAATGAAAGGAAAGGGTCCTGAGGCTGCCAAGCTGGGGGCGGCGCTGGCTTGGAGCAAGGAGTGCCAAGAGGCTTTTGAACGCCTTAAATCCCTGTTCACATCAGAACCCATCCTAGCCCACCCCGATGGAAAAAAAAAATCATAGTCCAAGTCGACGCATCAGACGTAGCTATGGGGGGAGCAATCCTGCAAGAGGGGGATGACGGGTTACTACACCCCCTAGCTTATGTGTCAAGAAAGTTTAATGACACTGAGCGTAACTGGTCTGTTTGGGGAAAAGAGGCGGGGGCGAACAGGCTGGCACTTGCTACCTGGAGGCACTGGTTGGAAGGGGCGCGAGTCCCATTTGAACTTTGGACTGATCACAAGAACCTGGAAATGCTTAAAACACCCCGGAGCCTCAACGCCAAACAGCTGCGGTGGGCCAATTTCTTTTCCAAGTTCCAATTTACACTTCATAATTTCCCTGAGTCTGCGAACTCCCTCACTGACACAATATCCCGCCTCCCACAACACAACAGCCAATGGGAATTGATTTTAGACTCTATGTTTATGCCCTCACAGCTCGGTGGGGCGGTGACTACGTGCAGCCGTTCCAGCCCATCCTCACCTACTATGCAGCTGGGACCCAGTCCCCACCCCCCTGCCTCACCAGGCGGGACACCTTGGAACAGTAGATTTATCTCCGCCTTCTCGGAGGGCAACAAGGTGGAGGTGGAGTCAGAGGGGGAGCTGGAAGTCAAACCGGATGGGTGTTGGTACTGGGGCAATAAACATTTTGTCCCAAATTCCCTGCGGGGGGAAGTATTGAACGCGGTGCACGGCTCAAAATTGGCCGGTCACCCCGGGTTTGATAAGTCCTCGCAGCTGCTGCAAAGACAACTCTGGTGGCCACAGATGCGAAAGGATTTGTCAGCGTTTGTAAAGTCATGCCAAACTTGTGCCATGTGTAAATCCAGACTGGGCAAACCGCTGCAACCTCTCCCGACTCCGAGTCATCCGTGGGAGGCAATCTCCATGGATTTTATTACGGATTTGCCCCCGAGTAAGACTATGTCGGTCATTTGGGTTGTCATGGATCTATTCTCTAAGCAAGCACATTTTGTCCTGTTTGCTTCCCTACCCATGACAAAAGCACTGGCAAAAGCTTTCTTGCTCCACGTGGTCCGTCTACACATGCTTCCAGCCAAAGATATATCCGATGGGGGGCCCAATCCGTTTCCCGGTTCTGGGGGGAGCTTATGAAGCTTATGGGAGTCAAACGAGCATTAAGCAGTGCCTATCACCCCAAGACCGATGGACAGACAGAATGGGTGAATTAAACCTTGGGGCAATATCTGCGCCGCTTCACTAACTATCAACAAGATGATTGGGTGGATCTCCTACCCCTTGCCGAGTTTTGCTATAAAAACACATGTCACTCATCTACGGGGATGTCCCCTTTTAAGGCGTTGTATGGGTATGACAGCCCCCCAGTGCCTTTCCTGAAGGGGCCCACAGAGTTGGGGACAGGGGATGCAGCACAATGCTGTCAACACCTAAAGGACTCTTGGCCGCTCCTCTGCAAGACTTTGAATGCGACCAAGGAGGGTTATAAGACTCAGGCTGACAAGAGAAGAATGGAGGGTTGGGCTCTGCAGCCTGGGGATTCGGTGTATGTGTCTACTAAGAACACTAAAGTGTTGCGATCCAGCCATAAACTGGGGTGGAAATGTATTGGACCATTTAAAGTAAAACGGATTATTAATGAAGTGGCTGTGGACTTGGATCTGCCCAAGAACTTGAGCAATATCCATTCTGTGTTTCATCTCAGCCTCATGAAACGGACTTCAGGTTCAAGCCCATGGCACCCATCTCAGCCAGTTCCCCCCCCCCCATCATGATCGAGGGCGAGGAACATTTTGAAATCTTGAAGATCCTGGACTCTAAACTCAAACGTGGAAAACTGTTTTATTTGGTGGAATGGCATGCAAAAAAAAAAAAAAAAAGCATTTGGCTCTGCCAAAGCAAGGTGGCTGCCTTGGGCAGGAGTCCCAGTCCTAGTGGACCTTTTTCCAGGGTTGTTTTGCCTCCCAATCTACCTGTATTGCGAGGTATGTCAACCTGGTGTCAGCTATGCTGCCATGATGTTTATGGACAGGAGTGCGTTTGCTTGACCTGTGTACCAACTGCTGCTGCATTCCTTCGTTCCTTATTATCTCTGACCTTGTAGGCTGCCTGTGTAGTGTCTTCCCATCAATTACCTATGGGACTAGTTTCGATTCCCAGCTTCAGCTTTAACATCCTGGGGCCCCATTCTCCCGCATGCGGGAGTCAGGCCAATTGGCCTAGGGATGGGGGGGGGGTTTGCATACGAATACCCTATATCACATTATGCTTGTAGGAACATAGACATTCCTAACAGTGACGATGTTACTGCCTCTATAGCTCTGGCAATAAAGTATAACCTTATGATAAGCGTGTACTCAGTTGTTTGGCTGTGGAACCTTACACTATCTATACCTTGTGGCTAATAGCCACTGATGGACCTCTGCTCTATATGTTTATCCAGCTCCCTCTTGAAGCTGTCCATGCTTGTAACCACCGCCACCTCCTGTGGCAGTGAATTCCATGTATTAATCACTCTTTGGGTGAAGAAGTACTTCCTTTTATCTGTTCTAACCTGACCGCTCAGCAATTTCATGGCAGAATCACTTTCCGTGTCTCCAAGGTGATTGAAAGGTTGTCAGGCCAAAACACTGACTCATTGGGTGTGATCACATGAGCAGTTTGGCCTGACATAGCCACCCCTTCCCTCCGGATCAAATGGGTGCAGTCACACAGCCACATCTGTCAGGCATTCCGTGCTGTAGGATGACTTGGAGCTGGGTTGAAAAGGCACCACATCACAAGTGGTGTTTTTCGTTCCCCATGCTTTCATTGTGCATGGCCAGATGCCTGAGTGTGGAGGAGCACATGCAAAATGGATTGGTGGTCTGAACCTGCAGATCTGTTTCTGCTGCTGGGATGTGTTTTTTATTTTTGCCTATATGAGTATGAGTGCACATGCGCATGAGTGCATATGTGCATGCATGAGCACATATGAGCCCACCTGCATTTTAAAAAAGGGGCAGGCAACTTGCTCTGTGGCTGAGGTGCTACAGTCATGTGGATGCTTGACCAAGAGACGGCCATGTGGGTAACTCGCAGCAAGGTGTGCTGTTGCTCTCTGGATGATATGCCCCGCAACATTTTAAACTAGTATAATTAGAGGCAATGCCATATCGTGCCAAGCTGTCAGTGTGATCACACCCATGCAGTAGGCAGCCTCATTTGTCAGTGGAGCTTTCTTATTATCCCAGCTTTCTCATGTGGCATGCAAAGTATCCCCACGAGGCCTTCTACCCAGGAACTGCCTTCATTTTATTATTTATTTATTGCATTTTTACCCCGCCCTCCCCGCGAATGGGCTCAGGGCGGCTTACATGGGGGCACAAGCCCATATATACAAACAATATAAAACTTTAAAGGCTATTAAGTCACAACAAAGACAATTAAAGTGCTCCATACAACAAGATGGTCTCTGAAAATGGTGTCGATCGTTTCATTAGGGCGAAATTGTCCTGTCGATGGTCCAAGCCAGTCCAGCAACATCAGTGCCATGCAGAATTATGGCAGTTCTTCCGGCAGTTTTAGACACTGAAGATTGATTTTCAGAAACTGGATGTCACATACTGGGTGCGTTCAGACGCGGCCTTTCTGCCGACATAAACTGCACCGGTTGGAACCGGTGCAGTTTATCACCGGTGGAGAGCGATCAGACGCCGGTTTGTATCGGAAGCCACCGTTGTTCTCTGTTTACCACCACTTCGGACCTAGTGGCAGAGTACAACGGTGTAAAAGGATTTACAACGGTTAGGGACGGGAGGCAGATGTTTGCCGTGTGAACGCCCGTAAGTACACCGGTTGGAACCGGCTCCCTAACCGTTGTAAATCCCCCGTCTGAACGCACCCACTGGGACCCAAACTGTAAATTCCATCACAGTCATATATTGCTTCTTGCACATGATGTTCCGATTCTGGATTGGGACTACAGAACTGTGCAGAAGGAGCTTTAGTGCCTCCCCCTCACAGGCACCCCAGGCACAAAAGGGAACTGTTACTTCCCTGCTGGACCATTCGTGTTCCAAGTAACACTGGAGGTGGGGGAAGGTCAGAGCTCCTTCTGCACGGTGCCGCGTTCCCAATCTATAACAGGACCAGCTCACGTAGGAGACGAGGAGGTACCCAAGTGAGGAATGACTGTGAGTGAGTTCTCAGGGTGGGTCTGGGGTTTCCAGCCTCTTGTACCCTGTGGACTCTGCCTTGTGGAATTTGACCTGAAGCCTCCTTTTTGGGGCCGAGGCTGCCCCCCCCAATTTGTAGTTATGTGGACTGAGGTAACATAAGAAATCCCTGGTAGAAAGGGCATTTTACATCCTGTCCCTTGATGCCCTCTGTTCTCACTACGCATCGTAAGCCATAAATTCTGGTTGCCCAGGTGAAGAGAAAGCCCCGCACTCAGGTGTCACCTGGTCCTGACTTCTGAGACAGGAGTTGTTTTCTTTGAGAACTATTGCAGGGCAACCTGAAGCAGAAGAACACCCTTGTAAGGTGGTCAACTTCTGGTGATTTGGTGATGGTGGAAAGTGCCGTCGACTGGCAGCTGACTTCTGGCAACTTTGTGAGGTTTTCAAGGCAGGAGAGGTTGAGAGGTGGTTTGCCATTGCCTGCCTCTGCAGAGCAACCCTTGACTTCCTTGGTGGCCTCCCATCCAAGTCCTGACCAGGGCCAGTCCCGCTTAGCCGCTAAGATCAGACTGGATCGGGCTATCCTGGGCCATCCAGGTCGGGCCTCTGTTGGTTTAGAAGAATATATAAATCTGCTTAGTACTGCACTGTAAAAGTGCAATAAAACTGTAAAGTGCTGGTGGCCACAGCAGTAAGATCTCAGGACAGGAGAGGTCATTCACATCATTATCTCCTCTGTGCTTTCATCAGTTACAACTGATGATGAAGATGATGGTGATGATGATACCTTTAGAAGTGTTACTATATTTACTGGATCTTGGCATCTTGGAAAAACATCATTGGCATCTTGGAGCAACATTGCAGAAAGAAATAATACACAATGGATCCTTTCTCCCTCAGATCGGGTCACTAATGGTGTCAGACAATTTCCTGTCTCTTATCTGAACAAAAATGTGTAAAATTTGCTTCATTTATGACTCAAAATTCTGTCTTGAGTCTGGACAGTTTACTTTTGTATTCATTCCATAACTAATGATAAAAGCCTTCTTGTTTCTTCTAGGTATGTCGTCTTCCTCCAGAGGTTTCTAGAAACTGCAGAGACTTATTTCATGGTTGGGCATAGAGTGAAGTATTATATCTTCATGGATAGGCCTGAAGCTGTTCCTAACATAACTGTCAAAGCTGGAAGGGAGATAGTCCCTCTCAGAGTCCAAAATTACCCCAGGTGGCAAGAAATCTCCATGCGCCGGATGGAGATGATCAGTCACTACATTCAACAGCGCTTTATCCATGAAGTTGACTTTCTGGTGTGTGTCGATGTAGACATGTGGTTTAGTGACCATGTTGGAGTAGAGATTTTGAGCGAAGTATTTGGCACGATTCACCCAGCTTTTTACCCCTCTGAGCGCAAAGCATTCACCTATGAACGTCGTCCCGAGTCTGAAGCTTTCATTCCCCAAGATGAGGGTGATTTTTACTACGCTGGAGGCTTCTTTGGAGGAACTGCGGCTGAAGTGTACAAGCTCAGCAAGAAGTGCCACGAAGCTATCATGGCCGACAAAAACAAAAGCATGGAGGCCATTTGGCAGGAAGAGAGCCACCTAAACAAGTATTTTGTGTACCATAAACCAACAAAAATACTTTCCCCAGAATATTTGTGGTTTGGTGAACGCTATAACCCACGTTTTCTCAAGAAGAAGAGATTTATTGAGATCCCCAAGAACCGTAGTGCAATTAGAAATAAAAGACATTTGCATGTGAAATTATAGCTGGACTTTTTCTGCAGGATGAATAATATCTGAAATAAAATATCATTATTTATTATAAAAGAAGCTTGTAGTTACAAGGTGTCTTTAGTCAAGTAAGGTCCATATGAGGGCAAAGTGGAACAGCCTCCTAACTGGGACATGGTGACCCCACTTTTCAGACATCTCCCAAGGCAGAGGACATCAGACTAGAGACACAGGCCTCTGCCTTGAAGTTTACAAACATTTTGAGTCTAGCATGATCTTTAATGGGCTGGAGCACCTTCATCTGGTACATGAAAGGATCCTCTGTGGACAGAGGCCATGGAGAAAGTGTTCCAAATTTATTCTGTCCTTCTTCTTCATAACCATTAGCAGAGGGATCCACCTGATACATTCTAAAAGGTGGGCTCCAGTCCATGAAAACTATTTCGTGAACGTTAGCCTTTAAGGTGCTGATTTTTTGTGGCATAGATGAACAGTGCAATAGTGCAAAGTCTAAGCCCAGTCCTTCCAATAGGATGGATTCCATAGGATTGCACTGAAACATGGCTACACCTCTGGGACTGGCAGACTGACAGGGAAGCAGGAGGTATGGAGGGAAGTATAGGGCAAGTGATGCTCTGTTTTTTGGTGCTTGGGGGGCAACAGCAGGAGGGCTTCTGGAGTTCTGGCCCCACTGGTTGACCTCCTGATGGCACCTGGGAATTTTGGCCACTGTGTGACACAGGGTCCTGGACTGGATGGGCCATTGGCTTGATTGAACATGGCTTCTCATGTTCTTGTTCTTATGTTCAGGCAGGAGTCAGTTTCATAGTCAGCATTTGTCTCCAGTTGGAAACAACCTATCCCTCCCCCCCCTTGCCATACTTCTTTGGGTGGGGTGCAATCTCCTGGTGACGGCAAAGGATGAGATAGTTAGACAGTGTCATAGATGCAACGAACATGAAATTGAGCAAACTTCAGAGGACAGCGGAAGACAGGAAGGTTTGGCGTGATCTGGTCCATGGGGTCACGAAGAGTCTGACTCGACTGTGTGACTGAACAACAACAGAGACCAGAAAGTCCATTCTCTCTTTTTCTGTAGCTATTAGCAGTTGGGGTAGGATTTGTTCAAGTAGTGGGGGAGGGAAGCAAGCTCGTTTTAGAGGCACACACCTTTTGCTGAGATGGAGAAAAAGTAAAGGAAAGGATTTGTGCATCTCAGAAAGCTCTTTAAGGCATTGGACCGTGTGTGTTTGTGTAGCATTTATGGAAAGTCTTTCTGGAGTTTCAGGCAGAAGGCTTTTCACACAGCCCTGCAAGTTCCTGAGGTGCCACAGCCAATCTTGGCTTCTTCGTATGAGAGAGAGCGAGCCAGAATGTGTGGGTGCATTCAGACGGGACGTTTAGTCTGCGTTTGGGCCGCCTCAGAAATGGATTTTATCTGCGTGATCACACGGTCAACATCTGCCTCCCATCCCCAGCTGTCGCTTTCCGGCTCAAAACTGATTTAACCAGGAGTATTTTGACACCAGGTCCTCAAGTGGTGTTTTCCTGATTCTCCGGTTGCAGCCGCATTTCCCCCCTGTGTGATCGTGCCTCCAGTGTTGAGCCACTTCCAGTTTAAACCCCCTCCCTGCTCGAAAGATGCCCTAGGCTTCTGCTTTTTGCCCGCCATTTTTAAAAAAGTGTTGGCAGAGTGTGCATAGACGGAGGTCCACCACAGGGTTATTAAAAGCGATGTTTAAATGGTACCTAGTTTTAGCCTTTAGATGAGTTTGGGATCTCACGGAAGCCATTTTCGGAGGTAAACGTTTAAAGGGAAGCGTTACAGCAGTCGGGTTGAAGAGGAAATCGCTGTTCCGTGCACGCGCGAAAATTTTAGTTCCACAGATGGCTGCCTGTGTGCATGCCCAAACAGAGAGAGAGAAAAACAACAGCGCAGCGATCTGGAGCAAGGAGGTGAGTGTGATCGTGATTCTCCAGGTTAAAAAAGACCATATCAGGGCCGGAGCAATTTAAACTGCTCCCAACACGCCATCTGACCGCACCCTGTGTGTCTCTGTCCAATGCCTGTACGCTTACTTTGTCCTTACTAGTTGTTCATTATATATTTTCAAGTACACCCCTGAACATCCTAAGTATATGTCTTAAAAAGCCATAAGGGGGAACAGGTGAAGCTGCCAACTTTGTTTCTGGCAAGGTGCCTGCCCTTTTAGGAGTGGCATGGCAGGAAGGAATTCTGATCTACAGATGCAGTGATCGAGAACTGTCCCACATTTTGCATGTCTGCCTGCAATACTAAATGCACCAAGTAAAAATGTAATTGCTGTTCCCTTTCTGCTGAAAATCCTCCATCAGGAGACCAAGGCCACTTCAGCCCCAAACCTCAGGCCTAAATCCAGTATCTGAACACAGTACTTTGGGCAACTTTATGTTATTTGAAGAGGGAGGATGGTGTCACATTCTCTACGGACATCCGTTTTATGATATTAAGCCTTTTACACACACACACCTGGCTGATCCACCTCCTGCCAGCACTATATGTGTGGGTGGCACAGCAATGCTGTACCGTCATTGCATCAGCACCCTGCAGCTCTCTAATGCCACCTTCCTGGACAGGTGGCCATCTCCAAGCCCTGAGAGAGGAGCTCGGCTCAGCACCACAGGGCCATCCCCATGTCACAAAAAGTACTGCTGTCCCACTGATTCCTACCCACTGTCTCATTTCAAGCAGTCATGGCCAAGGTCCTGGAGGTGTCCCAGTTGTCAGAGATCCAGTGCTTCCAAAGTTGCCATGCTGGCCCCATGGAGGAGACTGAGCTGACACTCATCCGTTTGTGGGCTTCCTTAACATCACGGGGGCCATGGACTGCACCTATGTTGTGCCGATCACCCCCAGTAGGAGCCACAAGTGTACCAAAACTGTTGCTGCTTCCACAGCCTGAATGCGCAGCCTGAATATGCCACTGCCAGGGAATCTTTACAGACTTCCTGGCCGGGCAGCTTTGGAATGTAAAGGCAGTTTGTAATGAGCACCTCTTGGGTTTCTCCATTTGGGAGCTTGCAGTTTATTGTCCCGGAGCCCACGCCTTCAGCCCATACAGGGTGTCTATCTACAACACTTAATTTCTCTTTCTTTTGTTCATCTAGCATTTTAAGAAATGCCTCATCAGCACACATATGCTGTGTGGAGCTGCTGTCAATGAACCATATATCATTTTTTTGTGGCTCCTGGTGATAATATAAAACATTTCTTTATGGGTTGCCCCCTGAATTTGATCAGAGATTCTTGCAGTCTCTCCCCCATCCTGCTTTGGGAAGAGCCTATCTCTGGGTAATTTTTGCACAATTCCTCTTTATGTGCCTTCCCACAGAGATTATTCATTTCCTCACCTTTGTTATTATATTCAAAGCCATTTAGCTAGTCTCTGATTTCTTAAATTCACTTTTCTTTGTGGCAGCATATGACTCTTTCTTTCTTTTTAAAATAATCTATTTATTAATTTTCAGACACATAAACATACCCATATCGTTGAATACATCGCAAGAATCCTCAATAAATTGACAGATAATTACACTTTCATTGCATTTTATATTCTTTCCCCCTATTTCTATCATTCAAAAACTAATTCATTTTACTGTTGTCGGCGGGAGGGCGGGATAAAAATCTAATAAATAAATAAATATATAAAAATATTAGATCACCATATCAATTCATATATCAAAGACATTTATACTATTAAACTTCATAGTAAAGCTATTTTTAATCACTTAAGCATCTTTTGTTCTATTTCCTGTTTGAACTATCTAATTCCAATTTAAACTAGCCCAACCAAAAGGTAAATCTGTCTATTGGAGAACAAAGGCAGTAGGTATCAAAACCCATATATCTTATGTTTAACAATCCTGCATATACCTCACTGCTAGTTTTCTTTATATTATAAGCTATCTTAAGTAACACTACTTACTCCACTGTTAGTCTCATCCAAATATTTATCAATCTCCAGACAACATTTACACATTAACAAAAAGAACAAGAAACTGCACCCTTAAGGCTCTGCTACCTGCTTAGTTGTTCTAAAATATATATACTTGCCTATTGATCTTCACTGTATACTTCAAAAAGAAAAAAGAAAAAATTAACAAAGACCAACACCTAAATCTCATAATTCCTCACTCTCTCCTCCACCATCCGTCTCAGTCTCTCATGGCTATAAACCACATTAACAAAATAAACCTTATTACAAAAGGACAAAACAGACCCACAAACAGAAAATATATAATTACAAAACATCGCTTTTTCCTTCATTACAGCACAATCTCTTAGTATGTTTTCAAGAGCCATATAAATTTCTCCACCATCCATCTCAGTCTCTCATGGCTATAAAGCACATTAATGAAATAAACCTTATTACAAAAGAACAAAACAAACATCACTTCTTCCTTCATTACAAAACATCACTTCTTCCTTCATTACAGCATAATCTCTTAGTATGTTTTCAAAAGCCATATAAATCTCAAACAGAGTCTTAAACCTTTTTAATCAGCGAACATAAATTTAATCTCTTCTCTCCTATTCTTTCCATATCTTTCTTTCAACTTCTTCCAGGTGCCTTGCATTTTTGTATTCATGAATTTCCATCTTTGAAACTCGTCTTCCATAATTCAAATGATTAGTCCTCAATCTTCTATTCGGTTTAGTCTGTTTAACCCATACTTTTCTTCCTCTTTTTCTCTTTTGTCTCTTTGCCTTTTTTTCTTCTGAAGCAACTGTGGTGACTTTTTTTACATCTTCTTTTTCTAATACAAGGTCTGCTGTATATTTTGTCCAATCTATATCTATCTCCTGATTCTCTTCTTTCTCGGGTTCCGGTTGTTTATCCGCCATTTCTCTCGTCCCTTCCGAAAAGCCGTCCCTCTTCTCACCAGCAACCTGAGTCATTTGGGTTTGTTCTTCATTATTGCTTATATCCTGACTCACATTTTGTGAGGTTTTAAGAAGATTATTACAGACAGCTCTGAAGGCTTGTGATATTTCCCTTACCAGTAAGTTTTTAAACTGTTCTGCTGTGAGAGTTACAATTTCAGTGTCCGGATCCCATTCCTCACTGCTCTTTCCCAACTCCATTTTAACGTTTCACGTTTCAACATGCAGTTTAACTTCTAAGTCTTTTAACCAAAGCCTGAATTGTCCTTCAACTTCAAACACACACTAGCTCAAACAGGACAGAATAGCTTTTCCTTACCCCTTCCTCTTTTGCAATGAAAATCCTTTCACTTTCTACTCGCTTCATGGCCGTTTTCTATAATATTGAAGTTGGTTGTTAGGGGTATTATAATCCGGCGCTCTTCCGAGTAATCTCTTGATCTTGCAAATCCTTCTTTTTATGATGTAATAGTTCCAAGAAAAAACAAACAAACAGCAGTTTAAAAAAAACGGATGGTCAGGGCTGCGTGGAAAACATGGAGACCATGTTCCACCCCTCTCTTCGTCCCTGCTTCAGGGCAGAATTGGACACTCCCCCGCGATGCCAAAGCGGGGAGGGGCCAACAAAAAGCCCCCTGCCACCAGCTCTCCCTCCAGGAGAACTGGTGAGGCTCCCCGAGACCGGGAAGCACTCTAAAAGACGAAAAAGGATTGGGCGTCTCAGGAACCACCTGAGAAACCGCCCGTCGCCCTTGCCGTACCGCTAGCTCTCCACATATGACTCTTTCCAATTGATTAACAACGCTTTGGAGGGGCAAATCATTCTTAGATTCAATCCCAGAAACTATATTTTCATATGATTCTGACAAGCTGATTAAAATTAACACCAGCATATCCTCATCTGGAATTTCCGTTCCTGCAGCTCTCACTTGCTCAACCGGTTCTAGCATCTTGTCAAAATGTTGTTGGAGGTTCCCACCTTCCTGTGTTCTTATGCTAAACAATCTTTTCTGAAGATACAGCTGGCTCCTTAAGGAGGGTTTTACATGCAAACTCTGCAATTCAGGATCAGCTTTAGCCGTTGGCATTTTAGGCTGCAGTCACACACACTAAATAACCCACTTTCAATCCACTTTCCAACTGGATTTTGCCAGTTCACACAGTAAAATCCAGTTGGAAAGTGCACTGGAAGTGGATTGAGAGTGAGTGGATTGTTTAGTGTGTGTGGCAACAGCCTTTAGTATGACTCTTAATACCCATCTGTTAAACTCGCAACAATAGCACCTCTTGCCTCATCGTTCTTGGTGTCTCATGCAGTCTGTTACTCTGCACCTTTGTCTGGGCATTCAGTCTGGATAACAGTCTTCTTTCAATTAGATGGGTGTCAGGTAGCCCTGTCATGGGTCTGGAATGTGGAGGGGTGCCCTCCCGTTTTCTGTCTCAGCTCTCCCTGGCTCACCAACTGTTATCTTATGCCTGACCTTGTAGACCTCCCAAAACCCAGGGGAAGCTAACGGCTTTTGCTTTGCCTGCTTGCTTTGCCCGCGCGTGCGACCTGTATCCATTGACTTATGCTTACCAGGGGGAATTTTGATTCTAGTATAAGTCAGAGGCCCTAATATTGTCAGCCATTCCTGACACAAGCTGTACATATGTCTTCTGGTTTTACCAATAAACAGTTATCTTCTCATGAAGCCCTGTGTTGAGTAACCTGACTAAGGACCCTGACAATGGGTCCATTTTTCCTGTCCAGATGAGGTAGTTGCACTTCGTGAGCCTATCTATCCAATGACCATGCTGTGCATCACAGCAGGTCACCATCCTTGTTCCTTTATTCTTGCCTGCTCATGCCAAATTGCTTCTTGCTATCTTTCTACCTTTAATCAGAGATGCACTTAATCTGGACCCATTAACCCTGTTGGAAAAGTAATTAACACAGCAACGTTGCACAACCTGATTAAAGAGTAGATAAAGGTTTATTTAGAAATTAACATACCTGATTGGAAAGAGGAGAGACAGAGATAGCTTCCTGACTACATCTCTAGCTGAGAGAGAGAGAGTAAAACCAAGTGTGGCACTTCCGAGAAGGGGGAAATTGCCTTAAGAGTAGCAATCTGAAGACAGGCAAGGAATGACACTTACATGGAGAGAAGGTGCTGACCTCACTGTCCTAATTGCCTTTCTGCCTCCTTCAGGGTCTTCGTCTTTGTACACCAGACATTGCCTCATCCAACACAAAGCACATCAACTACTTGCTCAGAAAAAGAAACAAGATGACATCTCTGGTTCAATGTGATTCTGAAGAATTATTAACTAATAGTGTTAAAGAAACCGCAGATGTATTTACAAAGTATTTTCAAAGGATGCACCAATCTGATAAACCTTGTGTAAATAGAACCCAAGATTACTTACAGAGTACAATAAACTTTCAGAATTTCTAGACACTCCCATTTCTACTAAGAGAGTTCAAGACGGATTATCTCTTTAAAGCCAGTTGGAAAATTTACCTCAACCAGGGCTGGCGTCAGCATGCTCTAAAGTGGGGCAGCTGCCAGGGGCCCATGGCTTCTGTTGGGGCCCACTGCTGCTACTGAATCATGTACCTCCTCTGATGCCTTCACTCATGGCCTTCCACTGCCTACTTGGGAGTACTTTGTCACCTGTGCTCCTGGCCTAGCACTGCCGGAGAAAGGGACTTGGGCGGTTCACAAAGCGTCAGCATTCTTGGTGTCCATGGCAGTGGCACTTCTGGTGGGACTCCACCCAGCATCATTGGTGGAAGGGTATGCATGCGGTGTGAAGACCTTGCAGGCGGTAGAAGACCTTGCAAGTGGGCAGCAGAATGAGGCACAAGGAAATGGGGGCACACAGGTGGGCAAGAAGAGGGGCCTGTTAGTTGTCACAGGGGGCTCCTGAGCACTCTTTGCCCAGGGCCTTCCAAAACCCAGAACTAGTCCTGACTGTTATGTACTGGTGGAGCTTGAGCCTGAGCAAGGCTCCAAAAGCCTTCAAGACTATTGGTTGTGTTACTTGTAATGGCCAATCATATTTGTGGATGATAACCCAATAGCTGCACTGTCGTTAATTACATTGTATATAGTTCATGCCAGGGGTCGTTTCGTAGAAAAAGAGCGAGGGGAACTCATTAGCATAACTCATTAGCATATGCCACACCCCCTGACATCACCGGAAGTGTGTCATAAGGCCACACCCCCTGACATCACCAGAAGTGTGTCATAAGGCCACACCCCCTGACATCACCGGAAGTGTGTCATAAGGCCACACCCCCTGACATCACCGGAAGTGTGTCATGAGGCCACACACACCGCCCCCAACGGTCCCGGCCGCCACCACCGGCCTTGCAGCTCCACTGCCGAGCCCCATGAGGGGCCCGGCGGTGGACCTGCAAGGCCGGCGGGAGTGCGAGGGAGGCACGGCAACGCCCTCCCTGGCCCCAGGCAGGCAGGGGTGGGGAGAGGCAGGGAGGAAGCAACTTACCCTCCCTCTTCTCCTCCCTCCTCCTGGCTGAATGAGGGCCAGAAGCGGGGCGGCCGGAAGCAGGGGGCGGGGCTTCGTCATGTGCCCCGCCCCCCGTACCTCACCCGGGGGAACTGCGATCCCCCCCATCCCCCCCAAAATGACCTCTGGTTCATGCAAATGAAGGATTCTGGTTGCCTACTTGGTATTAATTGTTTAAGGTGGGTGTGGTTTTTACAATGCATAAAGTGGCTCCTGTTGAGCCTGTGTCTTTGGTTCGGAGTTCAATAAATAATAATGTTGTTATGAAAAGAGTTGCCTCATCTCAATACTTAATTCTGGCAACGAAGGTGGGAAAAAATGCCGAAAAAATGAACTGTCTACCCACAAGGGCTGCTTACTGTGGGGAAGCCGGGTGGTCATCCCTACGCCCCTAAGGGAATGGGTTCTCACCGCCCTGCACGAGGCACATCCGGGGGTGGTGGGAATGAAAGCCTTGGCACGGAGTTACGTTTAGTGGCCGGGACTGGATAAAGACATTGAGGACGTGGTCAGGAGATGCCAGCCATGCCAAGTCTCATGGCCAGAACCACCCCGAGCGCCGGAAAGGGCCTGGGAATCATCACATCGCCCCTGGTCCCGGCTACACCTGGACTTTGCGGGACCCTTCCAGGGCCAGCTCTTCTTCATACTGGTAGACGCCTACAGTAAGTGGCTGGAAGTGGTCCCCGTGCCCTCCACGTCTTCACAGGCAGCGATCCGGGCGATGTGGCGGATCTTCAGTGCCCAAGGAATACCTGACATGCTGGTCATGGACAACGGGACAGCATTTACCTCAGCTGAGTTCCAGACCTTCACGAGTTACTATGGCATCTGCCATGTCAGGTCGGCCACGTTCCATCCCGCAACCAACGGCCAGGCCGAGCGCATGGTCCGCACAACTAAGGACACCCTCCGCCGCCTGGACTCCTCTGATTGGGACTACAAACTGGCGGCTTTTCTCTTCGGCCAGCGCACCACGCCCCACACCACCACGGGGCGCAGTTCCACAGAGCTACTTCTGGGCTGCCGCCTGGCAACCAGGTTAGATCGTCTACACCCTGACTGGGCACCGTCAGAGGCACAGGTCACTGAGACGCACGAGGCAGCCCGGGGGTTCTTCCCGGAAGATCCCGTGTACGCATGGAACTACACCCGGGGCCCCACCTGGATTCCGGCCCGAATCATACGGGTGAAGGGCCCCCGATTGTACGAGGTCTCCTGCGAGGATGGCCAGGTCCTCCATCGGCACATCGACCAGCTACACCGCCGGACGATGCCCTTGGATCCAGAGGACTCGGTCTGGGCAGAGGCCCAGGAACCCTCACCTCAGGCCCAACTCCCAGCAGCCGAACCACAACCGCTGCCCCGGGTCGAGCCTGAGACCCTCGGCTGGAGGTGCCAGCAACACCGGCTACACCCCCCCGCGCCTTGCCCAGATAACTCGGCTCCGAGGGCTCCCGAGGCAGAGACAGCAGCCACCCCGGAACCTCGCCGTTCTAACCGCACCAGGAAGCCACCAGCTCACCTGAAGGACTTCGTCTGTGGGTGCATTGCGAACCAAGGGGGGAGGGGTGTAGTGTATCCAGCCTGACATGTCCGGACATGCCCGGACTGGCTCAGGCACAAACACCACTAGCTTCATGCCAAAAGACAATGGGCCAGTAGGATCCTAGCCAGGCCCAATGAAAGGGCTAGGTCCACAGCCGGGAGGCCAATAGGTCTCTCGGTTACTGTAAATAGCCAATCGGGAGTGGGGTGTGTGTTTAGTATGTTTGGTGGAGGGTTTTCTGAAGGAATATAAGCCGGCCTGCGAGCCAGCCAAGTGTCTTTGTTCCTGACTAAATAAAGGTAAGCTTAGCTGAAATCACTCTCCGTCTGCATACTTTTCACCCAGACTGGTTCCTTTTGGAGAAGGGAACACTGGAGATTTATGGCATTTTTGTGGTATTTGCTTTATTTATAAATATATAGTAAAAGCTCCAATGAAGGCAAAGAGACATGCAGCAGATTTGCTACTTCACATCAGATCTCCAGGATCGTATAGCAAGTCACAGCTGACTTATGGCAACCTCATTGGGTTTTCAAGACAAGAGATGTTCAGAAGTGGTTTGCTGCTGTTTGTCTCCACATCATGACTCTGATATTCTTTGGTGGTCTCCCTTCCAAATACTGCCCAGGGACAACCCTGCTTAGCTTCTGAGATCTGAGAAGCTCAGGCCTGAGCTATCCATGTCAGGGCATAGCATTATAATCAGGGCAGTTTTTTGTGATGAGTACTGAGTAACCAGTGCCCTTTTTCAGGGCTCTTCTAAGTCCTGTTCCTCCTGTGCTGGCCCGCCCCAGTCAGCTAGAGAGAGACAGAGCAAACACTCAGGAACAGCCTAGTGGGGATTTGCAAAGGAAGGGGAATGGGTGGGAGTCAGCACAATCATATATGCGTACTGGCACCTTTTCTTTTCTTTCTTACAAAAAAAGCAGAGGTTATAACAATATATTGCTTCACTAGCACCTCTGAATTCCCAGGTTTCTTAAAAAAAAAAAAAAGGCTAGCCCTCTTCCATGCAGAGATATACAAAAATTGCCCTTCTTTTAGAGCAAAAGCTCCATCAAGGTCATCTAGGCTGAGTTAACAATTTATGTTCAGGAGGGCCTTCAATTTGGATTAAGGCTACAGGGTCTGTGGCCTGTTGATCCGGAGCTGCTGTGTGCTGTCTTTGCTGGTGCTTTATGGATTTCATATGTAATGTCAGAGTTTATATGTAATAGGGGGCTATATTGTTACGCAGCTTCAAGCACAAATCTGATGGAGAAATGCTTACTAAGTAAAATCCATAAACCAGGAGATCGCACACATCAGATAACCCCTGACCCTGTGCGGTTAAGTTCATGGTGAGAGGAGCAGGGAAGAAACCATCCACACTTCAGGCCAGCTCTCTCTCTCTCCAGATATGACCTCGAGAAAAATCCTAGGGATATGCAAAATAAAAAAAGTCAGATATGAAAGTGGGTCCAACGTTGTTTTAAAAACCTGAGTCAGATGATTTAATATAAGGATTGTTTTAGCAGTTGCTTCAATTTGTTTCAATGGGCCGTGCATTTCAGCCTGTAATGCTCCTCACCCCAAAAACAGGGATGAGATTTTTTCAGACATTTTACCTCTCACCTGCGCACTGTGTACAGCGGTCAAGTCTGAGTTGGGAAATTCCTGGAGATTTGGAGGCAGAGCCTGGGAAGGGCAGGGTCTGAGGAGGGGAGGGAGCTGAGCAGAGTATAATGCCAGAAAGTATGAGCTCCACAGCAGCCATTTTCTCCAGATGAACTAGTGTTGCCAAACTCCAGGTGGCTGCTGGAGATCTCCTGGGATTACAGCTGATCTCCCGGTGACAGAGATCCGTTCACCTGGAGAAAATGGCTGCTTTGGAAAGTGGATTATACCCCACTGAAGTTTCTCCCTTCCCCAAACCCCGCCCTCCTCAGGCTCCACCCCCCAAATTGCCAGGTTTTTCCTAACCCAGAGCTGGCAACTCTTACTGGAATCGATGTCCACAGTCTTGAGATCAGTTGTAATCCCAGGTGACCTCCAGACACCACTGGGAGGTTGGAAATCCGTAGGGTTGCCAGCTCCAGTTGGGTAATACCTGGAGATGTGGGTGTGGAGCCTGAGGAGGACAGGATTTGGGGAGGGGTGGCACTGCCCCCAAATCTCCAGGGATTTCCCAAGTTGGAGTTGGCAGCCCTATTAATGCTTCATGGAGCTGCACTAGGAGTGACCTATATTTGGGAGGTTTGGATCTCGCCACCTTTTTTTGCAGGTCATGTATAATTCCATAGAGTCCACTTTCCAAAGTGGCTATTTTCTCCAGGGGAACTGATCTCTGTCGCCTGGAGATCATTTATAATCCCAGGAGGTCTCCAGCTACCAGCTTGACTCTGATACTGGATATCAGCTGGATTGGACGGGTGGATGCTTAATATAACTAAGTAAGCAGGCTTTAGACCTTGGCAAGGTTTAAGCCTGCTTCTGTGTACTTTATATATGAATGAGAAGGGTTACCTGCTGCCATTTCCCTCTACTGTGGCTTAACTGTGGCTAGAGGAGCTATTTGTCTTGGGGAAAAGGTGCAGCTGCTTAGTGCTTTTACATGGAATTACAGATAGTGAAATATCTCAGGTCCTGAATCAGCAGTTCTGCTCAGACGGCCCCATCAGACTTCTTTGCCTTAAGGGGTTCCACTTCCCTTTATTCATGCGTCTGCCTATTCATGTTGAAAATATTGGCACAGGATCTATTTTTATACATGTAAAATGAACATAAAAAGGAGCGGAGCTAAACCAAGACCCCTCAACCATTGTTGTTTTGCTGGTATCTGTTGCTTAAAGCCTTTTGCTTCCACCCAGACTCACTTCCAATTAGCGTTGCCAACTCTAGGTTGGGAAATTCCAAGGGATTTGGGGGTGAATCCTGGGGAGGGAGGGATTTGGGAAGGGGATAGACCCTCAGCAGGATACAGTGCCATAGAGTCTGCCTGCCAAAGCAGCCATTCTCTCCAGGGGAAACGACCTCTGTAGTCTGGAGATCAGTCACAATTCTGGGAGATTTCCAGGCACCATCTGCAGGTTGGCAACCCTACCACCAGCAGAGCAGCCAAGCTGGAAGGAAAACGGTTTAAAGAAGGAAGCATAGTGAGGTGCAGAGTGGCTAGAGCTCAGCTTTTCTCTGTAAAAAAATTAAAATAAAACCTGCTTTCTTCCACTTTCCAAATAATTGGGCAGAGATGTGAATAAATCCCCAGAGTCACCTCTGTTTATTTATTACATTTCTATCCCTTCTTTCTTGTGTCATGAAATTTGAAGTGGTATACGTAGGATTCTCAGGAGGGAGGTATCCCATCTGGACAGGCACCACTTAGGCCTCCCGAGGCTCCTGTTATCTTGTGTCTTTCAGCCTGAACTTTGTTTGGGCCTTAACCTATGATTCAAGATGGGAATAGAAAGAACAGAAAGAACTGAATAGAAAGAAGCGTCTGTGTATGGCAGTGGTCTCTGTATAGCGAAGCTTCTTTCTGTTCAGTGGATCAGTTTAAACTCAATGGACTCATTGCCGTGACATGGGCACAACTGGCTGCCAGTGTAAGATTTGATTACAGGATCTGCTCTTTTTGAAAAATTGAAAGCCTGACTGATGTGTTGTGCTGAGATTACTGCACATCCGCAGTTTCTCCTGTGCATTTATTCTTAGGTGTTAGCATATTGTAAATTTTAAAAATGTGAAAGTTATTACAAGTGTGGACCAATGCCCCAGAAATATGTGCAAATAATTATATATGCATGTTATGCAAACTAGCAGTAAAATCATATGCAGAGCTACTCCAGACTAAGCCCACGGAAATCAATGGGTCTTGACTGGAGTGACTGTAGAGCGCTATCAGCCTCAAAGTGGGGCCTGGTGCTCTCCTGAGATTAAAATATCTCCAGACTACAGAAAAGAGTAAGAGTCAAGTAGCACCTTAAAATTTGTGGCAGGGGATGAGCGTTCGTGACTTGCTGCTCACTTCCTCAGATTCCCTGCCACAAATGTTGTTAGCCTCTTGCTCTTTTCTACTGCTACAGAGAGACTAACACGGCTTGATCTGCCTTCAGACTACAGAGATCAGTTCCCTGAAAGGACATGGCAGTGTGGAAGGATGGACTCAATGACATCACATCCCGTCAGCTCCCTTCCCTTCTCTCCCCTGGCACTGCCCCCAAATCTCCAGGAATTTCCTGAGCTGGAGTTTGCAAGCCTACTAACGCTTCATGGGTCTGCACCCCAGGTGAGGTACGGGGGGCGGGGCACATGACGAAGCCCTGCCCCCCGCTTCCGGCCGCCCCGCTTCCGGCCCTCATTCAGCCAGGAGGAGGCAGGAGAAGAGGGAGGGTAAGTTGCTTCCTCCCTGCCTCTCCCCACCCCTACCTGCCTGGGGCCAGGGAGGGCCTTCGCGGGGCTTCCTTGCACTCCCCTCATGGGGCTTGGCAGTGGAGCTGCAAGGCCGGCGGTGGCGGCCAGGACCGTTGGGGGCGGGGTGTGTGGCCTTATGACACACTTCCAGTGATGTCAGGGGGTGTGGCATATGCTAATGAGTTATGCTAATGAGTTCCCCTAGCTCTTTTTCTACGAAACGACCCCTGACTAGGAGTGACCCATATTTATTATTCATTTTTTTATTTATTATGGGATTTCTATCCCGCCCTACCCAGTGGCTCAGGGCGGCTAACAGCATACAAATACTAAAACAATAAAATACGTTTTTTAAATACAGTAAAAACTGGTGCTTCAGTCTATATAATCTATACCATTTACAGATACTCGGCGATTATTTGCTGCCTGTGATCTTGACAATAGAAGCGTCCCCGACGCAACAAACTAATCAACCTCCATGGAGTCTGGTAGAAGGACAATACAACGGCGGTGGTGAGGCGATGGTGGTGGTGGTGGTGGCGGCGGCTCCTACCCAAAGGCCTGGTGGAAGAGCTCCGTCTTGCAGGCCCTGCGGAACTGCACTAGGTCTCGCAGGGCCCGGATCTCCTCCGGGAGCTCATTCCACCAGGAAGGAGCCGCCACCGAAAACGCCCTAGATCTCGTGTGGGCCAACCTCACCACTCGGGGGCCTGGAACTACCAGACGATGGAGCATCCCTGATCTCAGTGCCCTTGAGGGAACATACGGGAGGAGACGGTCCCTTAGATAGGCAGGACCCTGGCCATTCAGGGCTTTAAAGGTAAGCACCAGCACTTTGAAGCGAATCCGGTATGCTATAGGCAGCCAGTGCCTATTTTTTAGGTCATGTTTAAGCAGAGAGCTCATTTTCTGCAGCTGTGTTTACTCCATAACCAAATAAAGGACTTGTTCAGCCTCTATTGCTGTCAGCCTTGGGTCTTATCACCAGTACAGTACTGCATTCACAAGAAAAATGTTAAGTTAAAAATAAGAAGAAAAAGCTTTCCAAGAAATACTTGCTTTGTTATTTATGTGTACAACACTCTGTCCCCAAAGATGTGTCCATTTTTATCTGCAAAAATAATTGGCTGCTGCGTTATGTCATATGTCACCTGTAAAACAATCGGACTAATTACACCAGGGTGTGTTTTTTGAATCCATAAGTCTCTGGGATCAATCAGAGAATCATGTGTAGATCCAAATGGAAGGAATATATTGTTATTTTAGAGACTGAATAATTGCTTGAAAATAGAGCTGTGAAGATATTTGCAAAAAAAATAATTTAAAAAACACACACAACAGAATTCACAGATGGTTTGGAAATAAATCCAAACTGCAGTCAATCCACTTCACATCTTTTTTAAAAAATGCTTCTGCTTTTCTCTCTCTCTCTTCAATCCGAATGTTGTTGCTTGCTCCAAAACATATGTGCTTCTTTCTTTAAACGGAGCCGTGCCTCTGAGTCATGCTCTGCCTCTCTCCACATTCAGACAAGGCGCTTTGAAAATCTGCACCAGTGCCGTTTATTTTTAAAATATATAAAAATATGTATTTACATTTTGTGAAGTTGGGTGGAATTTTTTTTCTTGCACATTTTCAAAGGGACAGCTGTCATGAGTAGGTTAGATCAGATTGTAGAAGGAAAAACTCTACAAGAATAAGACATTCAGGGTGGCAACATGCATGGTCTGCCAATGGTAATAAGCCATGATGGCTAAATAGAACCTCGCTGTACAGAGACAGTGTAACTCTGAATACTAGAGCAATGCAGGGGGCAAAAAGTAGGGGACGTGCTATTGATTTGCCTTCGTGCCCTAATTGTGAACTTTCTAGAAGACTCTGGCTGGCCATTTTTGGAAACGAAATGTTGGCGTACTTATTTATTTAAACTGACCTGCTGTTTGTCTGCCATTGAAGGCAGAAAGGCTGTTTTTTGCCATTGAAGGCAATAGAAACCAGTTAAATAAGAATTGGAAGATAACCGTAATACAGTTCTTCATAATGGTAAATCTAACACTAACGGCAACAACAAAGGAATAAAATATGATCTCAAAAACTCTAGAATAGTATGATGAGTATTTTCCCATTTGCCTTGAAATTCCAGTGGAACAACAGATCTCTCTTGGGAGGGAATTGTTAATACTGCTGGCACCAATTAGAAAGTTCTATTCATGGTTTAAAAAAAACCCTTTTTCTACTGAATTTAATGGCATCTGAAATAGAGGTGACATCATCAGTATTCATTTATTATGATAATAGATCAGGCAATGTCAGCATAAGAGCTCAAGCTAAATGCAAATAAAATGTACAAAAGCAATAAAAATTATTAACCTCGAACAATATTCTTTAAAATTAAAAGGTTACTTCCACACTGAGATTTTGCTCTTGTTTGGCATCCAAAGTGGAGCAGGGGTGTTTGAAGAATGACTTTATTTTATTACATTAGCTCAAAGCCATGGCAAAACAACCAAAAAACAAAAACAACACAATCACAGAATCAAGTAAAATCCATAAAATATCCATTATTTGTGTATTTATTTATTAGATTCAATTTTTAACCGCCCTCCCTCAAAGGACAGGGCTCAGGACGGTGTACAACACAATACATAAATACATCAGTAAAGTACATCATAAACACAGCAATAAGACCAAATAAAATCCGCAACACAGTAGATAACCTAAAGATGGTGCTAAAATTTCTAATGGTGCCAGTGTCTCACGGGGAGGCAGGGGGTGGGAGTGCCAGAAAGATGGGACTGTTGCCGTCCTCAACCAAACGCCTGGTGGAACATCTCTGCCTTAGAAGATGGGAAATACCCAATAAGCATTTAAAACAAAAACAATACCTGAAAGAAGCAGAATTAACAATAACTTACTATTACTATAATAAGGAGTGATCCAGGGTAAAGCTAGTGAACTGTTCATTTACCAAACTTGCATGAGAGTATTTTGACTATATATTTATAACCTGGGACACAAACTTTGCCAATTATAGTATTACATATGTATCCCTTTCTGCAAGTAATATTATAAGAACATAAGAGATGCCAATGTTGGATCAGGCCAAAGGCCCATCCAGTCCAACACTGTGTATCACACAGTGGCCATAAATACCAGTGCCATCAGGAGGTCCACCAGTGGGGCCAGGACATTAGAAGCCCTCCCACTGTTGACCCCCCCAAGCACCAAGATGACAGAGCATCACTTGACCCAGAGCCCCTATCTATACCTTGTGGCTAATAGCCACTGATGGACCTCTGCTCCATATGCTTATCTAATTCCCTTTTGAAGCCGTCCATGCTTGTAGCCGCCACCACCTCCTGTGCCAGTGAATTCCAAGCGTTAATCACTCTTTGGGTGAAGTACTTCCTCTTATCCGTTCTAACCCGACCGCTCAGCAATTTCATGGAGTGCCCACGAGTTCTTGTATTGTGAGAAAGGGAGAAAAGTATCTCTTTCTCTACCTGCTCTTTCCCATGCATAATCTTATAAACCTCAATCATGTCACCCCTCAGTCGTCGTTTCTCCAAGCTAAAGAGCCCTAAGCGCCTTAACCTTTCCTCATAGGGAAAGTGTTCCAACCCCTTTATCATTCGAGTTGCCCTTTTCTGCACTTTTTCCAAAGCTATAATATCCTTTTTAAGGTGTGGTGACCAGAATTGCACACAGTATTCCAAATGAGGTCGCACCATTGATTTATATAGGGGCATTATGATATTGGCTGATCTGTTTACAATACCCTTCCTAATAATCCCCAGCATAGCATTGGCCTTCTTTATTGCAGTCACACACTGTCTCGACATTTTCAGTGAGTTATCTACTACAACTCCAAGATCTCTCTCTTGATCAGTCTCTGCCAGTTCAGACCCCATCAACGTGTATTTATATTTAGGATTTTTGGCTCCAATGTGCATCACCTTGCACTTGGCCACATTGAACCCCATTTGCCATGTTGACGCCCACTTGCCCATCTTTGACAGATCCCTTTGGAGTGCCTCACAATCCAAATCACTGGTTTGTTCTAGTGCAGCCTCCCTGAGCATCATGATAAAATATTCCCAAGACATCGTTCATTGTCTACTGCAAATCTTGGGCACCAAAGAATCACATGAGCCAGATTCTCAATGGACCTATGGTTGCAAGAGCGGACTTATTCATTATATGGGGTCTCATTATAATGACCTCTTACCATTGCCAGTTGTAAAGTATCCAGATGTGCCTTAGTAAAAGCCTTTTTATACTTCGGGAATATCTGCAAAATCATCCAGTTTCCAGGTTTTCCCTTGCTGTGCTTTGATCATTCCAAAACCTGGTTATGGTCTTTTAGGGAAGATCACAATCCAAGCATGTTTGCATATTTTTGAAGGTCCCACCTTCATGGTTCTTCTGTTCTTACTGCCTATACTGAGTCAGACTGCCGGATCACTTAGCCCAGTATTGCGAACTGTAACTTGATAGGGGCTCTCTAGAGTTGCAGAAACAAAACCTTCCCAGTCCTTCCCAATCCTGTGATTAAAAATGATTTTTGTTTTTTAACCACAAGATGACAAGGACTGGCCTGGATAGCCCAGGCAAGCCTGATCTTGTCAGATCTCGGAAGCTAAGCAGGGCCAACCCTGGCAAGTACTTGGAGGGGAGAGAGCCTGGAAATCAGTTGTAATTCTGGGAGATCTCCAAGCACCATGTGGAGGTTGGCAACCCTTGCTTCCCAAGCACTATGTGGAGGTTGGCAATCCATGGGTTTTCGGTCAACTTGTTTCTCTTTTTTGGCCCTGTAACCAGTGCTCCCTCTAAGCCGTGGGGTCTTGTGCGCAAAAATTCTATTTTGTGAGCTACTGGCATTAAAATTGTGAGTGACTGATTTGGCTACTGCATAAATTAGTGTGCTCTGGAGCCATCCTTCCTGAGCTAAGACAAAAGCTTGAGACCAAAAAACTGTGAGCTAACTCACAGTAACTCAGCTTAGAGGGAAGACTGCCTGTAACATAACATAACGTAAGAGGTTAAGATGCTGAGCTGTAGACTGGAAGGTCTGTAGTTCAGCGGTTCAAGACCCTAGTGCCGCATGAGTTCCTGTCTTTGGCCCCAGCTCCTGCCAACCTAGCAGTTTGAAAGCAAGAAATTGCAAGTAGATAAATAGGTACCACTTCGGTGGGAAGGGAACTGCATTCCGTGCGCCTTGGCATTTAGTCATGCCGGCCATATGACCACGGAAATGTCTTTGGACAGCACTGGCTCTTCGGCTTGGAAACGGAGATGAACACCGCCCCCTAGAGTCAGATTTGACTAGCTTTCGAGCAAGGGAAGCCTTTACCTTTACCTAACATAAGTTATATTTTCCACATAACAGATTTCCCCAAAGAGGCAGGAGGCAGATTTAGTGTCTTTCCCCATGGTCTTCCTGAAGGCAACCCTTTTATTTATCCCATATAAGTGGATGACTGCCAAACACTCTTATGGATCAGAAGCATACTGTGCTTAAAAACAATGCTTGAAAAGGTAAATCTATGCAGCACTATTGCCACTGGTGGCCCAGCTTCTACCAAGGCCTTGTCTGCACTCTCCTTTTAATCCACGTTCACCATGGTGTCCTCCAAGCATTCTGCACTAAAATCAAATTCAGCCTTCTTTTTATTGTTTTTTTTTTCTGTTCTGCACTAAAATTGAATTCAAGCTTTTTTTTATTCCACGTTTTTCCCCCTATTCTGCATTATGTTACCTCTCCCTTCAGTGGTCAGCCCGGTTTCAGCCCACTGTAATGCCCCGGGTATTTTGAATGCTGTTTTGCTGCAGACTTAGGCCTATTCTGCATCTAGCATTTGCTCCGCTGTTTTACCAAACCCACGTTGGATCAGAAATTCCCCTCTACATTGCATGCCACTTTCACTTTGATCGATTGTCAGATTTTATGGCAGTGTCCAGACAGCTTGCCGCTTTCACTTTGTTTGATCTCTTGGTTTTATGGTACCGTCTGCATAGATTTATGGCTGTTTTATGGCCATTCAAGGGTGACTTTGCAGTCAGTATGTCCTTGGCCTGGTGTATCTTTGAATGTGGTTTTGAGCCACATCTTTTTTTGTTCCAGTGTGGGCTTGGTAAAACAACGGAGCAAATGCTAGATGCAAATGGGGCTTAAATCGTCTCAGCTCGAACACTGGGGAAATCCGGAGTGGCAGGCAAATGCAGAAAGGACCCAAGAGGGACCCCATGGAGAGGCTGCAATGTGCCTCCCTGTGCCAAACACACGTCAACATTTTGTCTGAACTTCTCCACCAGGGATCCTTGCCGTATACCCAGCTTAAACACAAGTTTGGGAAGGGTCTGTTTCACAGTCATGGACATTTGCCTAGTTGTTAAAAGT
The DNA here is from genome assembly GCF_001447785.1 of Gekko japonicus. Taxonomy (NCBI): domain Eukaryota; kingdom Metazoa; phylum Chordata; class Lepidosauria; order Squamata; family Gekkonidae; genus Gekko; species Gekko japonicus. The sequence goes on along the minus strand of NW_015172604.1, from coordinate 238,719 downwards.
AGCAGCTGTGGCCCTCTGTCTGTCCCTGTGAAAGGTCAAGGCTGCTTCACAAATTAAGAAAGTCCGTCTTTATGTCCAATTTAGGAAGATGCAGTAGCCCCAGAGGAACATGAAGAACTAATTTCTGTTTGCTTCTCTAGTGCTGCATCATGAAAAACTTCTCCCTGATGCTGTTCTGTTTAGTTTAGTGGAATGGGCCCGGTATCCCTGAAAAGCAGAAGTTGGTTGTCTTCCATGGTGGTCTCCCATCCAAATACCCACCAGGGCTGACCCTGGTTAGCTTCTGAGATCTGATGATCAGGCCAGCCTGGGCCATCCAGGTCACGGCATTGTAATGATCACAGGCTATTACTACAGGACATTCTAACATATATTGACCCTTGTGGCACGTCAGGTATCTGATTCCCCTGAAGGATTTGTGGAACGAATTCCTTTTTCCAACGGTTTAGAGACTCTTTAAAAAAATGAAAAGGATACATCCATCTTCTATGGAGGGAAGTCGGGGGAACTTTTCCTACTGTCTAGAGATTATTTAGCATTGTGATATTGATGTTCCATCTGTCGAAAGATTTAAAGATCACTGTGTAGTGTATTCAAGTAGTGAGCATTTTTCATTGTCGCATTAGTGACAGTAGAGTTTGTAGTCAGCTGCAGCAGATTTATCTTTCCTTGTATTGATCGTGTATCTGGCTGTGTTGTTTGCAGATGCCTGACTACCCTGAACATGAAGCATAACTAGTGAGCAGAGTATAAAGGAGGGGACTGGGGTGTTGCAAAGAAACCTTGTTTTCTGCTCCTGTGTGTGTGTGTGTGTGTTAAGTGCCATCAAGACACTTCTGATTTATGGCACCCCTATGAATTAATGACTTCCGGATTGTCCTATGTTAACAGTCTTGCTCAGATCTTGCAAACTGAGGGCCGGGGCTTCCTTGACTGAGTCAGTACATCTCATGCTGGGTCTTCCTGTTTTCCTGCTGCCTTCAATTGTTCCTAGTATTATTTTTTTTTTCCAGTGACTCTTGTCTTCTCAGAATGTGACCAAAGTACAATAGCCTCAGTTTAGTCATTTTAGCTTCTAGGGAGAGTTCAGGTTTGATTTGATCTAGAACCCACTATGACAGACTCCTGCTTCTTCTCTGTGAGGCAGATTTTCCCACCAAAACTACCTTCCCACTGAAGCGGTACCTATTTATCTACTTGCAATTTCTTGCTTTCAAACTGCTAGGTTGGCAGAAGCTGGAACCAGAGACGGGAGCTCACTCTGTCACGCGGCACTTGGGTGTCGAACTGCTGAACTACCAACCTTCCAGCCTGCAGCTCAGCGTCTTAACCACCTTTTTAAAAAAGATGTCACAACAGATTCTGTAACTTTCTGTTTGGATTCCTGGTATTAGGTATATGAGGAAGACTGGCCTTCCTTTGACCTATGTCACCTCTGTATCCTGCCTGCTTCTGGGTGGAGGAGTACTCTTATCACGTGAGAGGCAGCTACCAGCTGCATATCTACAGGCATCAAGACCATCCCTATCCCAAATCTACATATGAAAAGGAATGGTAGGATCTTCTCCCCTTGGATCCACTGTTGCTCCTTGAAAGGCATGTCTGTCTACCCTCTGACACTCACTTTCATAGCGAACAGCAAGACTGTGACCATTCAGACTAGACTACATCACAAATGTGTCTTGTCTGTACCATCTCATCCACCTACTTTTTTTGTTACCATTTCTACTTTGGCACTGATGCCATCAGCTACATTTTATGAAGAAGAAGAAGAAGAATTGGTTTTATACCCCACTGTTCACTACCCGAAGGTGTTTTGTACTGATGAAGCTTGGGTTTGAGCGAAGGCTCCAAAGGCCTTCAAGACTATTCGTTGTGTTGCCGGTAACAGCCAATCATATTTGTTGCTTATAATCCAATAGCTGCACCCTCAATAGTTACCTTGTATATGGTTTGTGCAAATGAAGGATCCTAGCTGCTTACTTGGTATTGGTTGTTTAAGGTGGGTGTGGTTTTTACAAGTATAAATTGATGCCTGTTGAGCCTGTGTTGTTGGTTTGGAAGTTCAATAAAGAAGCATGTTAAGAACATAAGAGAAGCCAATGCTGGATCAGGCCAATGACCCATCCAGTCCAACACTCTGTCACACAGTGGCCAAAAATACCAGGTGCCACCAGGAGGTCCAGCAGTGGGGCCAGGACACTAGAAGCCTTCCCACTGTCCCCCCCCCCCCCCACCCACACAAAAAACAGCATC